>NW_025535654.1:62500-87056 GCF_020615455.1 Coregonus clupeaformis | reverse complement strand
ATGAGGGGATGTATCCTCTCGGCTCAAGGAGCTCATTGAATCCTCATCCATCCATCTCTTATCACTCTCCATCACACTTAGCTGTTCTCCTTCAGTTATAGACACCTGGTCCCCTCACTGGTACCTGAAGACAGACAGACACACTAGTTATAGACACCGGCCCCCTCACTGGCACCTGGAGACAGACACTTTAGCATATAGACACCGTCCCCACTGGTACCTGGAGACAGACAGACAGACTAGTTATAGACACCGTCCCCTTCACTGGTACCTGGAGACAGACAGACAGACTAGTTATAGACACCGCCCCTCACTGGTACCTGGAGACAAACACACTAGTTATAGACACTGTCCCCCTCACTGGTACCTGTAGACAGACAGACACACTTAAGTTATAGACACCGGGCCTCACTGGTACCTGGGGATAGAGGACAGGACACACACCAGGTTATAGACACCGCTCCCTCACTGGTACCTGAGACAGACACTAGTTAGTGACACCGGTCCCCACTGTACCTGAAGACAGACAGACTAGTTATAGACACCGTCCCCTCACTGGTACCTGAAGACAGACAGACTAGTTATAGACACCGTCCCCTCACTGGTACCTGGAGACAGACAGACACACTAGTTATAGACACTGTCCCCTCACTGGTACCTGAAGTATATACAGACTAGTTATAGACACCGTCCCTCACTGGTACCTGGAGACAGACACACTAGATATAGACACTGCCCCCTCACTGGTACCTGCAGCCAGCCCGACAGACAAGTTATAGACACTGTCCCCTCACTGCCTGGAGACAGACACACTAGTTATAGACACTGTCCCCCTCACTGGTACCTGGAGACAGACACACTAGTTATAGACACCCCCCTCACTGGTACCTGGAGACAGACACACTAGTTATAGACACCGTCCCCTCACTGGTACCTGGAGACAGACACACTAGTTATAGACACCGACCCCCTCACTGGTACCTGGAGACAGACACACTAGTTATAGACACCGTCCCCTCACTGGTACCTGGAGACAGACACACTAGTTATAGACACTGTCCCTTCACTGGTACCTGGAGACAGACAGACAGACACACTAGTTATAGACACCGTCCCCTCACTGGTACCTGGAGACAGACACACTAGTTATAGACACCGTCCCCTCACTGGTACCTGGAGACAGACACACTAGTTATAGACACTGTCTCCTCACTGGTACCTGGAGACAGACAGACTAGTTATAGACACCGTCCCCTCACTGGTACCTGGAGACAGACAGACACACTAGTTATAGACACTGTCCCCTCACTGGTACCTGGAGACAGACAGACAGACTAGTTATAGACACTGTCTACTCACTGGTACCTGGAGACAGACAGACACACTAGTTATAGACACCGTCCCCTCACTGGTACCTGGAGACAGACAGACTAGTTATAGACACTGTCCCCTCACTGGTACCTGGAGACAGACAGACTAGTTATAGACACCGTCCCCTCACTGGTACCTGGAGACAGACAGACTAGTTATAGACACCGTCCCCTCACTGGTACCTGGAGACAGACAGACTAGTTATAGACACTGTCCCCTCACTGGTACCTGGAGACAGACAGACAGACTAGTTATAGACACCGTCCCCTCACTGGTACCTGGAGACAGACAGACTAGTTATAGACACTGTCCCCTCACTGGTACCTGGGGGATGGTGTTTGTCTGTGTGACATGTGTATCTGCGTCTGTGTGACGGTGTGTGTGTGTGTGTGATGGTGTGTGTGTGTGTGTGTGTGTGATAGTGTGTGTGTGATGGTGTTTGTGTGTGTGTGTGTGATAGTGTGTGTGTGTGATGGAGTGTGTGTGTGTGTGTGTGTGATGGTGTGTGTGTGTGTGTGTGTACCTTGGAAGCTGTATAGAGCAGTGGCCTGTCCTATAGGAGGCTCCGCATCTTCATCAAAGTCTTCATCAAACTCTGAGTAGATGTTCTGAGACGGATCAGCTGACATGGGACTGAAGACCGAGACACACATACTGGTTATATTAAAACACACTGGTTATATTAACACACACTGGTTATATTAAAACACACTGGTTATATTAAAACACACTGGTTATATTAAAACACACTGGTTATATTAACACACACTGGTTATATTAAAACACACTGGTTGTCACGCCCTGGCTCTGGGGACTCTTAAATGTTGAGCCAGGGTGTGTAGTTTCTATGTTGTGTTTTCTATGTTTAGTTTCTAGATCGTTTAGATCTATGTTGGCCAGGGTGGTTCCCAATCAGAGGCAGCTGTAGCTCGTTGTCTCTGATTGGGGTCCATACTTAGGCAGCCTTTTGGCACCAGTGGGTTGTGGGATCTTGTTCCGTATAGGTTTGTTGTGTGTAACCTTAAGACTTCACGTATCGTTTGTTTGTTGTTTTGTACAGTTATATTAAACATGTACGCTTATCACGCTGCGCCTTGGTTCGACCAATCTTTAAACGATCGTGACACTGGTTATATTAACACACACTGGTTATATTAACACACACTGGTTATATTAACACACACTGGTTATATTAACACACACTGGTTATATTAACACACACTGGTTATATTAACACACACTGGTTATATTAAAACACACTGGTTATATTAACACACACTGGTTATATTAACACACACTGGTTATATTAACACACACACACACTGGTTATATTAACACACACTGGTTATATTAACACACACTGGTTATATTAACACACACTGGTTATATTAACACACACTGGTTATATTAACACACACTGGTTATATTAACACACACACTGGTTATATTAACACACACACTGGTTATATTAAAACACACTATATTAAAACACACTGGTTATATTAACACACACTGGTTATATTAACACACACACTGGTTATATTAACACACACACACTGGTTATATTAAAACACACTATATTAAAACACACTGGTTATATTAACACACACTGGTTATATTAACACACACACTGGTTATATTAACACACACACTGGTTATATTAAAACACACTGGTTATATTAAAACACACTATATTAAAACACACTGGTTATATTAACACACACTGGTTATATTAACACACACTGGTTATATTAAAACACACTGGTTATATTAAAACACATTATATAAACTCTTAAAGTAATGATGGACTGTTGTTTCTCTTTGCTTATTTGAGCTGTTCTTGCCATAATATGGACTTGGTCTTTTACCAAATAGGGCTATCTTCTGTATACCACCCCTACCTTGTCACAACACAACTGATTGGCTTAAACACATTAAGAAGGAAAGAAATTCCACAAATTACTTTTAAGGAGGCACACCTGTTAAGTGAAATGCATTCCAGGTGACTACCTCATGAAGCTGGTTGAGAGAATGCCAAGTGTGCATAGCTGTCATCAAGGCAAAGGGTGGCTATTTGAAGAATCTCAAATATAAAATATATTTGGATACGTTTAACACTTTTTTGGTTACTACATGATTCCATACGTGTTATTTCATAGTTTTGATGTATTCACTATTATTCTACAATGTAAAAAATAGTAAAAATAAAGAAGAACCCTTGAGTGGGTGTGTCCAAACCTTTGACCGCAGTGCAGGTTATACATTAATGGACACATGTACTCACTCTTACCTGTATTGGATTGTTGCTGACAGCAGTGTTGGTAGAATAATCTCCTCTGAAAGCTTCCAGCCATCCACGACTGCCAGAGAGAATAATGAGTTGTTATTTACTATAGATGGCTAATGACAAAAGGGTGTGTCCCCGTGTGTGTTACCAAGCCAGAGTGTGTGTGCGCGCAGTAGCCTACCCGGATTTGGTGAGTTGTCCTCGGAGTCGTCCAACGTTCTGCGTGGTCTGGGTGATCTGAGGTTCTAGACTGGCTGGGTCTCCCATCTGAGGGCTCTGTTCATACACTCCTCTCATCTTCTCTAACGCCTCACTGAAGGAGGGGGGTTGGGGGGGAGCCAGAGCCAGAGAGAGAGAGCCAGAGAGAGCCAGAGAGAGAGAGAGAGAGAGAGAGAGCGAGAGAGAGAGAGAGAGAGAGAGAGAGAGAGAGCCAGAGAGAGAGAGAGAGCCAGAGAGAGAGCCAGAGAGAGAGAGAGCCAGAGAGAGAGAGAGCCAGAGAGAGAGAGAGCCGGAGAGAGAGAGAGAGAGAGCCAGAGAGAGAGAGAGAGAGAGAGAGAGAGAGAGACAGAAATGGAAGGACAAGAGAGGGTAGAAAGGTTGTTACAGAAGAAGTTAGTCTATTTTAAACAAATCAATGTGTCCCAAATGACGGACACGATGGGAGAATCTCACCTGCATACCCGCGCCGCCTCTCGCCTCCTTCTCAAAACCCATTGGATGAGAAAGCCAGAGGTCCCTCCCCTCTGACCTGAGAGAGGAGAGAACACGTGAGGAGAATGCAATTGAGATTCTCTCAGTGATGGACAGAGATAGTAAGATAGCCGCCGCCGTCGCTGTGGTGATGTCAGAGTGGCGATGAATGATGATGTCATGCGGGGGAGGGGGGCTACCTCTGGTCCAGCTCCTTCTGAAGGTCCTTGGTGATGTCATCAGTCTTGGACTGAAGTTTCTTCTTCCTCTGTTCTGGGAGGCAGGTGGGAGAAGTCCTCAGCAGCTGGTGGCTGGGGGAGGGAGAGGGGGGAGGGGGAGAGGGGGGAGGGGAGAGGGGGAGGGAGAGGGGGAGGGAGAGGGGGGAGGGAGAGGGGGGAGGGAGAGGGGGAGAGAGAGGGGGGAGGGAGAGAGGGGAGGGAGGGAGGGAGGGAGAGGGGGGAGGGAGGGGAGAGAGGGAGGGAGAGAGGGGAGGGAGAGGGGGGAGGGAGAGAGGGGGGAGGGAGAGAGGGAGGGAGGGAGAGAGGGGAGGGAGAGAGGGGGGGAGGGAGAGAGGGGAGGGAGAGAGGGAGGGAGAGAGGGAGGGAGAGAGGGGAGGGAGAGGGGGAGGGAGGGGGAGGGAGAGAGGGGAGGGGAGAGGGAGGGAGAGGGGGAGGGAGAGGGGGAGGGAGGGAGGGAGGGAGAGGGGGGAGGGGGGAGGGGGGAGGGAGAGAGGGGGAGGGAGAGAGGGGAGGGAGAGGGGGGAGGGAGGGAGAGAGGGGGAGGGAGAGAGGGGGAGGGAGAGGGGGGAGGGAGAGAGGGGGGAGGGAGAGAGGGGGAGGGAGGGAGAGAGGGGAGGGAGAGAGGGGGGGAGGGAGAGAGGGAGGGAGAGAGGGGAGGGAGAGAGGGAGGGAGAGAGGGGAGGGAGAGGGGGGAGGGAGGGGGGGGGGAGGGAGAGAGGGAGGGGGAGAGGGGAGGGAGGGAGAGAGGGGAGGGAGAGAGGGAGGGGAGGGGGAGGGAGAGGGGGAGGGAGAGAGGGGAGGGAGAGAGGGGAGGGAGAGAGGGGAGGGGGAGAGGGGAGGAAGAGAGGGGAGGGAGGGAGAGAGGGGAGGGAGAGAGGGGAGGGAGAGAGGGGGGAGGGAGAGAGGGGAGGGAGGGAGAGAGGGGAGGGAGAGAGGGGGGAGGGAGAGAGGGGAGGGAGAGAGGGGAGGGAGAGAGGGGGGGAGAGGGGGGAGGGAGAGAGGGGAGGGAGAGAGGGAGGGAGAGAGGGAGGGGGAGAGGGGAGGGAGGGAGAGAGGGAGGGAGAGAGGGGAGGGAGAGAGGGGAGGGAGAGAGGGAGGGAGAGAGGGAGGGGGAGAGGGGGAGGGAGAGAGGGAGGGGAGAGGGGAGGGAGAGGGGAGAGGGGGGAGGGAGAGAGGGGAGGGGGAGAGGGGAGGGAGAGAGGGGAGGGAGAGAGGGGAGGAGACATAATGACATATAAAATGTCTTTATTATTTTGGAACCTTTGGTTATTATCTATTTCACTTGCTTTTGCAATGTTAACATATGTTTCCCATGGCAATAAAGTCCTTACATTGAATTGAGAGGGGAGAGAGGGTGGGAGAGATAGAGGAGGGGGCGAGAAAGAGAGAGGGAGCAAGAGAAAGATGGGGCCAGAGAGAGAGAGGGGAGTGGCGGGAGAGAGAGAGAGAGGGGGCAGGAGGGGGCGAGAGAGAGAGAGAGAGGGAGCAAGAGAGAGAGGGAGCAAGAGAAAGATGGGGCCAGAGAGAGAGAGGGGGGTGGCGGGAGAGAGACAGAGAGGGGGCAGGAGGGGGTGAGAGAGAGAGAGAGAGAGAGAGAGAGAGAGAGGGTGCGAGAGAGGGCGGGAGAGAGAGAAGGGGGGTTGAGAGAGAGGGGGAAAGAGGGGAAGAGAGAGCGGGGGTGGGTGAGAGCGAGGGAGTGGGTGGGTGAAAGAGAGAGAGGGTGAGAGGGTGAGAGAGAGAGAGAGAGAGAGAGAGAGAGAGAGAGAGAGAGAGAGAGAGAGAGAGAGAGAGAGAGAGAGAGAGAGAGAGGGGGGGAGAGAGAGAGAGAGAGCGAGGGGGGGAGAGAGAGAGATAGAGGGAGGGGGAGGTGTTACACATACACACAGAGTAAAGAAACTTGTTGCCCATAAACCTAAGCTGCTATATGTTAGTGATAAATATTTAAAAATTTTAGTCATTTAGCAGACGCTCTTATCCAGAGCAACTTACAGTTAGTGAGTGCATACATTTTCATACTGGCCCCCCGTGAGAATCGAACCCACAACCCTGGCGTTGCGAGCGCCATGCTCTACCAACTGAGCTACACGGGGCCACATATCCCTTATAGTTATTACCAAAACCTCTAAACCCTCTAACATGGGTTATGTCCCAATCATCTCTCCTTCCTCCTGAAGTGTACACTTACTCACTTCACCGACTTGAAAGGAAATGACTGGCATAAGAACTGTGGTAAGAATAACTTCCACTAGCCCATGTCTCCACCAATCCAACGCTTTTAGATTGGTGGGAAGTTGTGAAGAAGTGCAAACTTCAGGAGACGGGAGATATTATTGGGAGGCACCCCAGACCTTCATCTTTCTCCTCTAAACACCAGTCAGGAGCCTAGATTACATCTAACCATAACCATAGGAACTGTTACCATGTTAATTACCATGGAGAGAAGAACACCAGTCAGTACTGTGGAGGTTGGAGCCTAGATTACATCTAACCATAACCATAGGAACTGTTACCATGTTAACTACCATGGAGAGAAGAACACCAGTCAGTACTGTGGAGGTTGAAGCCTAGATTACATCTAACCATAACCATAGGAACTGTTACCATGTTAACTACCATGGAGAGAAGAACACCAGTCAGTACTGTGGAGGTTGGAGCCTAGATTACATCTAACCATAACCATAGGAACTGTTACCATGTTAACTACCATGGAGAGAAGAACACCAGTCAGTACTGTGGAGGTTGGAGCCTAGATTACATCTAACCATAACCATAGGAACTGTTACCATGTTAACTACCATGGAGAGAAGAACACCAGTCAGTACTATGGAGGTTGGAGCCTAGATTACATCTAACCATAACCATAGGAACTGTTACCATGTTAACTACCATGGAGAGAAGAACACCAGTCAGTACTGTGGAGGTTGGAGCCTAGATTACATCTAACCATAACCATAGGAACTGTTACCATGTTAACTACCATGGAGAGAAGAACACCAGTCAGTACTGTGGAGGTTGGAGCCTAGATTACATCTAACCATAACCATAGGAACTGTTACCATGTTAATTACCATGGAGAGAAGAACACCAGTCAGTACTGTGGAGGTTGGAGCCTAGATTACATCTAACCATAACCATAGGAACTGTTACCATGTTAACTACCATGGAGAGAAGAACACCAGTCAGTACTGTGGAGGTTGGAGCCTAGATTACATCTAACCATAACCATAGGAACTGTTACCATGTTAGTTACCATGGAGAGAAGAACACCTGTCAGTACTGTGGAGGTTGGAGCCTAGATTACATCTAACCATAACCATAGGAACTGTTACCATGTTAACTACCATGGAGAGAAGAACACCAGTCAGTACTGTGGAGGTTGAAGCCTAGACTACATCTAACCATAACCATAGGAACTGTTACCATGTTAATTACCATGGAGAGAAGAACACCAGTCAGTACTGTGGAGGTTGGAGCCTAGATTACATCTAACCATAACCATAGGAACCCTGATCTAAACCGTAACCATAGGAACTGTTACCATGTGCTTGTCAGCATTTATCCTCTGGAACTTGAGAAGGATGGACACTCATCGTGAGACACATACACAAATAAACAGAAACACACAAAAAATACAGACATGTATTGTGACATCTTCAGACGTTGTAAACAAACAAAATGTTCCTCTCCTCATCCACCAATCAGCATTGGCCTTACCTGTCCATCTAGCCCAGGGCTGTCCAATCCAAACACTTCAGCTTTTCCTCCTCTCCTTCTAATCAGGGTCTGACACCAGGTGAGTGGAATTAACTACCAGGTAGAAACAAAAAACCAGAAGTGTTTCGGCCCTCCAGGACCGGAATTGGGCAGCCCTGATCTAGCCAATCAGAGTCTCTGTTGTTGGTGCGGAACACTGACCCCTGTGACTCACCTGAGTATGGTGGTTACCCAATACACTGATCTAGGACCAGTTTTCCTCCCATAATCCTAAACGGATCCATTAGAAACTAACCTAACCACTGATCTAGGACCAGATTACCCTCCTATAATCCTAACCTGAAACATTAGGAGGGGAAATACGAAACTGTCCTTAGATCTAGGGAGACTCACCGGTCTGGGTAGAGCCCTGAAGGTAGCAAGGCGAGGTTTGACAGAACGGTTAAACTCCCTCCGGCAGAGAGAGAGAGAGAGAGGGAGAGAGGCAGTTTAGAGAGGGGGAAGGGGTTAGGGGGACAGGGGGAGGGGGCAGTTAGAGGGGGGAGAGAACTGAGGAGGGAAGGAGGGAGGTGGGAAAGGAGAGGGGGAGGAGGGGGAGGGAGGGATAGACACCATAAAGAAAAAGAAGAAGAAAGAGAGGATTAAGGCTGAGAGAAAAGAGGAAGAAATACCCTGAAGAAACACCATGTAGAGATATAGAATCATAACACACACAGTGAGAGAGACAGAGAGAGACAGAGAGAGACAGTAAAGAGGAAGAAATACCACAGTGTGCCATCACAGCTGCAAGATTTGTGACCTGTTGCCACAAGAAAAGGGCAACCAGTGAAGAACAAACACCATTGTAAATACAACCTATATTTATGTTTATTTATTTTCCCATTTGTACTTTAACTATTTGCACATTGTTACAACACTGTATATATACATAATATGACATTTTAAATGACTTTATTCTTTTGGAACTTCTGAGTGTAATGTTTACTGTTAATATTTATTGTTTATTTCACTTTTGTTTACTATCTACTTCACTTGCTTTGGCAATGTTAACATACGTTTCCCATGCCAATAAAGCCCTTAAATTGAATTGAATTGAGAGAGAGAGACAGAGAGCCCTTTGAATTGAGAGAGAGACAGAGAGAGAGAGCCCTTTGAATTGAGAGAGAGAGAGACAGAGAAAGCCCTTTGAATTGAATTGAAAGAAAGAGAGAGGGGGGATGTTGGGTGAGCCTGAGCAGCGCTGGAATTGGCCCCTCAGGTGTAAGAGGGGAGTAGAGAGGTGTGGAATGTGTGTGTATAGAGGGGGGTTCTGATTACCCAACACTAAGAACTATCCCAGCCCCCGACCAGGCTTGTTCAATGTCAGAGAGGAAGGATGAACAGAATGCTGTAGCCCAATGAAAGAGAGGAAGGATGAACAGAATGCTGTAGCCCAATGAAAGAGAGGAAGGATGAACAGAATGCTGTAGCCCAATGTCAGAGAGGAAGGATGAACAGAATGCTGTAGCCCAATGAAAGAGAGGAAGGATGAACAGAATGCTGTAGCCCAATGTCAGAGAGGAAGGATGAACAGAATGCTGTAGCCCAATGTCAGAGAGGAAGGATGAACAGAATGCTGTAGCCCAATGTCAGAGAGGAAGGATGAACAGAATGCTGTAGCCCAATGTCAGAGAGGAAGGATGAACAGAATGCTGTAGCCCAATGAAAGAGAGGAAGGATGAACAGAATGCTGTAGCCCAATGAAAGAGAGGAAGGATGAACAGAATGCTGTAGCCCAATGAAAGAGAGGAAGGATGAACAGAATGCTGTAGCCCAATGTCAGAGAGGAAGGATGAACAGAATGCTGTAGCCCAATGTCAGAGAGGAAGGATGAACAGAATGCTGTAGCCCAATGTCAGAGAGGAAGGATGAACAGAATGCTGTAGCCCAATGAAAGAGAGGAAGGATGAACAGAATGCTGTAGCCCAATGAAAGAGAGGAAGGATAAACAGAATGCTGTAGCCCAATGAAAGAGAGGAAGGATGAACAGAATGCTGTAGCCCAATGAAAGAGAGGAAGGATGAACAGAATGCTGTAGCCCAAAGAAAGAGAGGAAGGATGAACAGAATGCTGTAGCCCAATGTCAGAGAGGAAAGACAAGGAGGGAGATGAAAGAGAAGAGAGATGAGTAGAGGACAGGAGGGAGGGGGGGGGGGTAGGCTGGTTGACCCCTGGTCTATTGTACCTGGCCCCTCTTTCTCAAGTGACAGAGATTAGTGCACACTTTGGAGTGGGGGAGTGTAGTGTGCTAGATTCAGCTGTGGGCCGGTTGTCTAAGTGGATGGTTCGAGCGGCCGAAACATAATAATAATAATAATAATAATAATAATAATAATAATGTGTACCCAGTAAATTGACCCCCAGTACGACCAAGAAGAGACTGACCCCCAGTAAGACCAATAAGAGACTGACCCCCAGTAAGACCAAGAAGAGACTGACCCCCAGTACAACCAATAAGAGACTGACCCCCAGTACGACCAATAAGAGACTGACCCCCAGTAAGACCAATAAGAGACTGACCCCCAGTACGACCAATAAGAGACTGACCCCCAGTACGACCAATAAGAGACTGACCCCCAGTAAGACCAATAAGAGACTGACCCCCAGTACGACCAATAAGAGACTGACCCCCAGTAAGACCAATAAGAGACTGACCCCCAGTAAGACCAATAAGAGACTGACCCCCAGTAAGACCAATAAGAGACTGACCCCCAGTAAGACCAAGAAGAGACTGACCCCCAGTAAGACCAATAAGAGACTGGATTGAAAATAACAATAATTTCATACCTTGATTATTTGTAGGAATACTTGGGAACAGATTTCCTGAATTTAAATATTGTTTTTACTGAATTCTTGGTGATTTGCATTCTTATTTTATTCTATCCAAAAATTTGAATCCCATTTTCTATTACCTGTTGCCGGTGTAGGGTGTAGTGTGTAGTGTGTAGTGTGTAGTGTGTAGGGTGTAGGGTGTAGGGTGTAGGGTGTAGGGTGTAGGGTGTAGGGTGTAGGGTGTAGGGTGCAGGGTGTAGGGTGTAGGGTGCAGGGTGTAGGGTACTAGTATATACAGTTGAAGTCGGAAGTTTACAGTTAATTATAAGTGAAATAATCTGTAAACAATTGTTGGAAAAATGACTTGTGTCATGCACAAAGTAGATGTCCTAACCGACTTGCCAAAACTATAGTTTGTTAATAAGAAATGTGTGGAGTGGTTGAAAAACGAGTTTTAATGACTCCAACCTAAGTGTACGTAAACTTCCGACTTTAACTGTACCTTGTTCTTCTTGCTGAAGGGCGACAGCTTAGTGCGTACTTTAGGGTGGTTGAGGCTGGAGTTTGATGTAGGTTAGTGTGTAGGGTAGGGTGTAGTGTGTAGGGTAGGGTGTAGTGTGTAGGGTAGGGTGTAGTGTGCGGGGTACATACCTTGGTTTTCTTGTGGCTGAACGGCCACAGTTTAGTGCGTACTTTAGGTTGGTTGAGGTTGGCATCTGAGGAGGCTGGTTTGATACCTTGGCTGTAGTCTTCAAAGTCAACTTCAGCCGGTCGCTCAAAACCTGACTTGTGTTGTTCTATAAACCGCATGGAGTCCTGAGGACACACACAGGACATGGCAAGTGGGACAGTGTGTGTGTGTGTGTGTGTGTTAGCGCCCGTGTGTGTGCGTTTAAGTGTGTGTATGCACGCTTGCGTCCGTGTGTTCTCACCTGCTTGCCGTTAGCGTTCCGCCCTGCCATACTGACCCCGTCCAGACATTTAGAGATGATGGGTAAAACCTTCTTCTCTATGTCAGCAAACTGACTGTAGCCCTCCGCCAAGCACCTGATACGACGCTCATCCATATCCTGCAGCTTCTACACACACACACACACACACACATATACATATATATATATATATGTAGCGTGTGTGTGTGTGTGTGTGTGTGTGTGTGTGTGTGTGTGTATATATATATACACACACGTACACAAACATTATATACACACACACATTATATATATGTACACAAACATTATATACACATTACATATATATATATATACACACACACACATTATATACACACACACTATTCACACACATTATACACACGTACATTATATATACACACACACATTATACACACATATATATATATATATATACATACACACAAACACACATTATACACACACATGCATTATACACAGACAGAGTGGACAGTCCACGTGTGGACACAGATCAGTCAGTAAAGTGTGTGTTACATTAAACAGCTGTGGTATCTCTGTGTAGTAGAAGGTTTTCTGTTCCTTGTTGTATTTCTGGAGCTGGGCAGCGTAGTCGTTCCTGCACTCCTCCGCTGTGTGGGTCTTCGCATGGGCATGCTGCTTCACCTGGACACACACAGCAGTATTAATGGGTCTATAGGCCCGTGGTATGAACGTTGAGGGAATCTGTGTGAGTGTGGGCATGCTGCTTCACCTGGACACACACAGCAGTATTAATGGGTTTATAGGCCCGTGGTATGAACGTTGAGGGAATCTGTGTGAGTGTGGGCATGCTGCTTCACCTGGACACACACAGCAGTATTAATGGGTTTATAGGCCCGTGGTATGAACGTTGAGGGGAATCTGTGTGAGTGTGGGCATGCTGCTTCACCTGGACACACACAGCAGTATTAATGGGTTTATAGGCCCGTGGTATGAACGTTGAGGGAATCTGTGTGAGTGTGGGCATGCTGCTTCACCTGGACACACACAGCAGTATTAATGGGTTTATAGGCCCGTGGTATGAACGTTGAGGGAATCTGTGGGTACCTTCTCAACATCTGCTTTGATGGCGTTTGAGTCATTCTCAATTTTCTCTGCTTGCTGCGTGGCTTTCTCTGCCTCTCCCCACTCCTTGGCAAAACGCCTCTTAGTCTGCACACAGACACACACACACACACACACACACACACACACACACACACACACACACACACACACACAGACACACACACAGACACAGACACACACACACACACAGTGCTAGAGTCATCTTCTATTATGAGAATGGGTGCAGTAAGGGTTGTCGGGGATCCTCAACTGGATTCAGCCGCGGGACGACTTTTTCTTGAGCGGCTGGTCGGGGGGGCCGGAACATTATTACAAATCATTTGAGAAGACTGCAAATTGACCGCAAGAAGCCCAAACAAATATAATTTGACTAAAACATTATCATTTCAAACCTTGCTTACATTTGTATACGATCACACGCCTCTATTAGGCGTGGGAATAAATGAAAATCACTTGGAGCTGATTTCTTGGTGTTTTTTTTTTACAGTCTATTACGTCGAACAATGAACATTCAACCAATTATTATTTTTTGCTCAGAAACCTTTTGGGGGGCCAATCAAAACCACCCGCGGGTCGCCAGTTGGGGAACCCTGGGTTATAGGGATTACAACACATTTATTCACTCTCATTCACACCCACACACACACACACACACACACACACACACACACACACAGAGACACCCACACACACACACACACACACACACACACACACACACACACACACACACACACCCACAAAGAGACACACACACACACACACACACACACACACAGAGAGACACCCACACACACACACACACACACACACACACACACACACACACACACACCCACAAAGAGACACACACACACACACACACACACACACACACACACACACACACACACACACACACACACACACAGAGACACACAGAAACTCACATTCTCTAGCTGCTTGAAGCTGCTCTCCAAGTTCTGTTGAGCTTTTTTGGCATCGGCCAGGTACTGGAGAGAGAGAGAAAGAGAGAGAGTGAGTGAGTGAGAGCGAGAATGAGAGAGAGAGAATGAGAGAGTGAGTGAGTGAAATCCCCCCCATCTAGTCCCTCACTGTTTTGCGTTCTTGTTTGAGGTCCTGGAGGTATTTGGTGAGTTCTACACAGATTCCAGTCATCATGTTCTCAGCTATCAGCTCTCTCTGGCCCGCATAGTCATTCAGCTCATTCAGAATGTCCTGGAACGACTGGTGATTGGTGAACCTGCAGGTGGGAGGGGCAACAAGACAGAATGTACAGTTGAAGTCGGAAGTTTACATGCACCTTAGCCAAATACATTTAAACTCAGTTTTTCAAAACTCCTGACATTTAATCCTAGTAAAAATTCCCTGTCTTAGGTCAGTTAGGATCACCACTTTATTTTAAGAATGTGAAATGTCAGAATAATAGTAGAGAGAATGATTTATTTCAGCTTTTATTTCTTTCATCACATTCCCAGTGGGTCAGAAGTGTACATACACTCAATTAGTATTTGGTAGCATTGCCTTTAAATTGTTTAACTTGGGTCAAACGTTTCTGGTAGCCTTCCACAAGCTTCCCACAATAAGTTGGGTGAATTTTGGCCCATTCTTCCTGACAGATCTGGTGTAACTGAGTCAGGTTTGTAGGCCTCCTTGCTCGCACACGCTTTTTCAGCTCTGCCCACACATTTTCTATAGGATTGAGGTCAGGGCTTTGTGATGGCCACTTCAATACCTTGACTTTGTTGTCCTTAAGCCATTTTGCCACAACTTTGGAAGTATGCTTGGGGTCATTGTCCATTTTGAAGACCCATTTGCGACCAAGCTTTAACTTCCTGACTGATGTCTTGAGATGTTGCTTCAATATATCCACATAATTTTCCTTCCTCATGATGCCATCTATTTTGTGAAGTGCACCAGTCCCTCCTGCAGCAAAGCACCCCCACAGCATGATGCTGCCACCCCCGTGCTTCACGATTGGGATGGTGTTATTTGGCTTGCAAGCCTTCCCCTTTTTCCTCCAAACATAACAATGGTCATTATGGCCAAACAGTTCTATTGTTGTTTCATCAGACCAGAGGACATTTCTCCAAAAAGTACGATATTTGTCCCCATGTGCAGTTGCAAACCGTAGTCTGGCTTTTCTATGGCGGTTTTGGAGCAGTGGCTTCTTCCTTGCTGAGAGGCCTTTCAGGTTATGTCGATATAGAACTCGTTTTACTGTGGATATAGATACTTTTGTACCTGCTTCCTCCAGCATCTTCACAAGGTCCTTTGCTGTTGTTCTGAAATTGATTTGCACTTTTCGCACCAAAGTACGTTCATCTCTAGGAGACAGAACGCGTCTCCTTCCTGAGCGGTATGGCGGCTGCGTAGTCCCATGGTGTTTATACTTGCGTACTATTGTTTGTACAGATGAACGTGGTACCTTCAGGCATTTGGAAATTGCTCCCAAGGATGAACCAGACTTGTGGAGGTCTACAAATGTTTTTTCTGAGGTCTTGGCTGATTTCTTTTGATTTTCCCATGATGTCAAGCAAAGAGGCACTGAGTTTGAAGGTAGGCCTTGAAATGCATAGAAATCTCTGTCTACTAAACACACACACACACACACACACACACACACACACACACACAACTCACCCACACTCCTGCTCCTCCTTGCTGCCTCGTTTAAGGTATTTCTTGGAGAGGTTTCTGATAGGAAGAGAGAATGTCAGGGTTAGGGTCTAAGGACTTCTTAACACACACACACACACACAGCACAGACACACACAGCACAGACACACACTGCACAGACACACACACACTGCACAGACACACTGCACAGACACCCACCTGAGTTGCTTGGCGTAGCTCTGTTCTATCTCGGTGCGTTCTTTGACAAACTTGACGTATCGGTCCACCAGATCCAGTCCTGATTGGGTGTGCTTATCAATACCATCATACTGGTCCTGCAGACAGGAGAGAAATCATAGGGGTTACATACAAACACACCATAACTGTTTTATGGTACTCTACAGCTGTAATAGGAGCCCCACTAGACTCCCTGATACAATACACTCCTCCTCTATACAGTACAGCTGTAATAGGAGCCCCACTAGACTCCCTGATACAATACACTCCTCCTCTATACAGTACAGCTGTAATAGGAGCCCCACTAGACTCCCTGATACAATACACTCCTCCTCTATACAGTACTGCTGTAATAGGAGCCCCACTAGACTCCCTGATACAATACACTCCTCCTCTATACAGTACAGCTGTAATAGGAGCACCACTAGACTCCCTGATACAATACACTCCTCCTCTATACAGTACAGCTGTAATAGGAGCCCCACTAGACTCCCTGATACAATACACTCCTCCTCTATACAGTACAGCTGTAATAGGAGCACCACTAGACTCCCTGATACAATACACTCCTCCTCTATACAGTACTGCTGTAATAGGAGCACCACTAGACTCCCTGATACAATACACTCCTCCTCTATACAGTACAGCTGTAATAGGAGCCCCACTAGACTCCCTGATACAATACACTCCTCCTCTATACAGTACAGCTGTAATAGGAGCCCCACTAGACTCCCTGATACAATACACTCCTCCTCTATACAGTACAGCTGTAATAGGAGCACCACTAGACTCCTGATACAATACACTCCTCCTCTATACAGTACTGCTGTAATAGGAGCACCACTAGACTCCCTGATACAATACACTCCTCCTCTATACAGTACAGCTGTAATAGGAGCCCCACTAGACTCCCTGATACAATACACTCCTCCTCTATACAGTACAGCTGTAATAGGAGCCCCACTAGACTCCCTGATACAATACACCTCCTCTATACAGTACAGCTGTAATAGGAGCCCCACTAGACTCCCTGATACAATACACTCCTCCTCTATACAGTACAGCTGTAATAGGAGCCCCACTAGACTCCCTGATACAATACACTCCTCCTCTATACAGTACAGCTGTAATAGGAGCACCACTAGACTCCTGATACAATACACTCCTCCTCTATACAGTACTGCTGTAATAGGAGCACCACTAGACTCCCTGATACAATACACTCCTCCTCTATACAGTACTGCTGTAATAGGAGCACCACTAGACTCCCTGATACAATACACTCCTCCTCTATACAGTACAGCTGTAATAGGAGCCCCACTAGACTCCCCTGATACAATACACTCCTCCCTCTATACAGTACAGCTGTAATAGGAGCACCACTAGACTCCCTGATACAATACACTCCTCCTCTATACAGTACAGCTGTAATAGGAGCACCACTAGACTCCCTGATACAATACACTCCTCCTCTATACAGTACAGCTGTAATAGGAGCACCACTAGACTCCCTGATACAATACACTCCTCCTCTATACAGTACAGCTGTAATAGGAGCACCACTAGACTCCCTGATACAATACACTCCTCCTCTATACAGTACAGCTGTAATAGGAGCACCACTAGACTCCCTGATACAATACACTCCTCCTATATACAGTACAGCTGTAATAGGAGCACCACTAGACTCCCTGATACAATACACTCCTCCTCTATACAGTACAGCTGTAATAGGAGCACCACTAGACTCCCTGATACAATACACTCCTCCTCTATACAGTACTGCTGTAATAGGAGCCCCACTAGACTCCCTGATACAATACACTCCTCCTCTATACAGTACTGCTGTAATAGGAGCACCACTAGACTCCCTGATACAATACACTCCTCCTCTATACAGTACAGCTGTAATAGGAGCCCCACTAGACTCCCTGATACAATACACTCCTCCTATATACAGTACTGCTGTAATAGGAGCCCCACTAGACTCCCTGATACAATACACTCCTCCTCTATACAGTACAGCTGTAATAGGAGCCCCACTAGACTCCCTGATACAATACACTCCTCCTATATACAGTACTGCTGTAATAGGAGCCCCACTAGACTCCCTGATACAATACACTCCTCCTATATACAGTACTGCTGTAATAGGAGCCCCACTAGACTCCCTGATACAATACACTCCTCCTCTATACAGTACAGCTGTAATAGGAGCACCACTAGACTCCCTGATACAATACACTCCTCCTATATACAGTACTGCTGTAATAGGAGCACCACTAGACTCCCTGATACAATACACTCCTCCTCTATACAGTACTGCTGTAATAGGAGCACCACTAGACTCCCTGATACAATACACTCCTCTTCTATACAGTACAGCTGTAATAGGAGCCCCACTAGACTCCCTGATACAATACACTCCTCCTCTATACAGTACTGCTGTAATAGGAGCACCACTAGACTCCCTGATACAATACACTCCTCCTCTATACAGTACAGCTGTAATAGGAGCCCCACTAGACTCCCTGATACAATACACTCCTCCTCTATACAGTACTGCTGTAATAGGAGCCCCACTAGACTCCCTGATACAATACACTCCTCCTCTATACAGTACAGCTGTAATAGGAGCCCCACTAGACTCCCTGATACAATACACTCCTCCTCTATACAGTACAGCTGTAATAGGAGCACCACTAGACTCCCTGATACAATACACTCCTCCTCTATACAGTACAGCTGTAATAGGAGCCCCACTAGACTCCCTGATACAATACACTCCTCCCCTCTATACAGTACTGCTGTAATAGGAGCACCACTAGACTCCCTGATACAATACACTCCTCCTCTATACAGTACTGCTGTAATAGGAGCCCCACTAGACTCCCTGATACAATACACTCCTCCTCTATACAGTACTGCTGTAATAGGAGCACCACTAGACTCCCTGATACAATACACTCCTCCTCTATACAGTACTGCTGTAATAGGAGCCCCACTAGACTCCCTGATACAATACACTCCTCCTCTATACAGTACAGCTGTAATAGGAGCCCCACTAGACTCCCTGATACAATACACTCCTCCTCTATACAGTACAGCTGTAATAGGAGCCCCACTAGACTCCCTGATACAATACACTCCTCCTCTATACAGTACTGCTGTAATAGGAGCACCACTAGACTCCCTGATACAATACACTCCTCCTCTATACAGTACAGCTGTAATAGGAGCACCACTAGACTCCCTGATACAATACACTCCTCCTCTATACAGTACTGCTGTAATAGGAGCACCACTAGACTCCCTGATACAATACACTCCTCCTCTATACAGTACTGCTGTAATAGGAGCCCCACTAGACTCCCTGATACAATACACTCCTCCTCTATACAGTACAGCTGTAATAGGAGCACCACTAGACTCCCTGATACAATACACTCCTCCTCTATACAGTACAGCTGTAATAGGAGCCCCACTAGACTCCTGATACAATACACTCCTCCTCTATACAGTACAGCTGTAATAGGAGCCCCACTAGACTCCCTGATACAATACACTCCTCCTCTATACAGTACTGCTGTAATAGGAGCACCACTAGACTCCTGATACAATACACTCCTCCTCTATACAGTACTGCTGTAATAGGAGCACCACTAGACTCCCTGATACAATACACTCCTCCTCTATACAGTACAGCTGTAATAGGAGCCCCACTAGACTCCCTGATACAATACACTCCTCCTCTATACAGTACAGCTGTAATAGGAGCCCCACTAGACTCCCTGATACAATACACTCCTCCTCTATACAGTACTGCTGTAATAGGAGCACCACTAGACTCCCTGATACAATACACTCCTCCTCTATACAGTACAGCTGTAATAGGAGCCCCACTAGACTCCCTGATACAATACACTCCTCCTCTATACAGTACAGCTGTAATAGGAGCCCCACTAGACTCCCTGATACAATACACTCCTCCTCTATACAGTACAGCTGTAATAGGAGCCCCACTAGACTCCCTGATACAATACACTCCTCCTCTATACAGTACAGCTGTAATAGGAGCCCCACTAGACTCCCTGATACAATACACTCCTCCTCTATACAGTACAGCTGTAATAGGAGCCCCACTAGACTCCCTGATACAATACACTCCTCCTCTATACAGTACAGCTGTAATAGGAGCACCACTAGACTCCCTGATACAATACACTCCTCCTCTATACAGTACAGCTGTAATAGGAGCACCACTAGACTCCCTGATACAATACACTCCTCCTCTATACAGTACAGCTGTAATAGGAGCACCACTAGACTCCCTGATACAATACACTCCTCCTCTATACAGTACAGCTGTAATAGGAGCCCCACTAGACTCCCTGATACAATACACTCCTCCTCTATACAGTACAGCTGTAATAGGAGCCCCACTAGACTCCCTGATACAATACACTCCTCCTCTATACAGTACAGCTGTAATAGGAGCCCCACTAGACTCCCTGATACAATACACTCCTCCTCTATACAGTACAGCTGTAATAGGAGCACCACTAGACTCCCTGATACAATACACTCCTCCTCTATACAGTACAGCTGTAATAGGAGCCCCACTAGACTCCCTGATACAATACACTCCTCCTCTATACAGTACAGCTGTAATAGGAGCCCCACTAGACTCCCTGATACAATACACTCCTCCTCTATACAGTACTGCTGTAATAGGAGCACCACTAGACTCCCTGATACAATACACTCCTCCTCTATACAGTACAGCTGTAATAGGAGCCCCACTAGACTCCCTGATACAATACACTCCTCCTCTATACAGTACAGCTGTAATAGGAGCCCCACTAGACTCCCTGATACAATACACTCCTCCCTCTATACAGTACAGCTGTAATAGGAGCCCCACTAGACTCCCTGATACAATACACTCCTCCTCTATACAGTACAGCTGTAATAGGAGCACCCACTAGACTCCCTGATACAATACACTCCTCCTCTATACAGTACTGCTGTAATAGGAGCACCACTAGACTCCCTGATACAATACACTCCTCCTCTATACAGTACTGCTGTAACAGGAGCACCACTAGACTCCCTGATACAATACACTCCTCCTCTATACAGTACAGCTGTAATAGGAGCCCCACTAGACTCCCTGATACAATACACTCCTCCTCTATACAGTACAGCTGTAATAGGAGCACCACTAGACTCCCTGATACAATACACTCCTCCTCTATACAGTACAGCTGTAATAGGAGCACCACTAGACTCCCCTGATACAATACACTCCTCCTCTATACAGTACAGCTGTAATAGGAGCACCACTAGACTCCCTGATACAATACACTCCTCCTCTATACAGTACAGCTGTAATAGGAGCACCACTAGACTCCCTGATACAATACACTCCTCCTCTATACAGTACTGCTGTAATAGGAGCACCACTAGACTCCCTGATACAATACACTCCTCCTCTATACAGTACAGCTGTAATAGGAGCCCCACTAGACTCCCTGATACAATACACTCCTCCTCTATACAGTACAGCTGTAATAGGAGCACCCACTAGACTCCCTGATACAATACACTCCTCCTCTATACAGTACTGCTGTAATAGGAGCCCCACTAGACTCCCTGATACAATACACTCCTCCTCTATACAGTACTGCTGTAATAGGAGCCCCACTAGACTCCCTGATACAATACACTCCTCCTCTATACAGTACAGCTGTAATAGGAGCCCCACTAGACTCCCTGATACAATACACTCCTCCTCTATACAGTACTGCTGTAATAGGAGCCCCACTAGACTCCCTGATACAATACACTCCTCCTCTATACAGTACAGCTGTAATAGGAGCCCCACTAGACTCCCTGATACAATACACTCCTCCTCTATACAGTACAGCTGTAATAGGAGCCCCACTAGACTCCCTGATACAATACACTCCTCCTCTATACAGTACTGCTGTAATAGGAGCCCCACTAGACTCCCTGATACAATACACTCCTCCTCTATACAGTACAGCTGTAATAGGAGCACCACTAGACTCCCTGATACAATACACTCCTCCTCTATACAGTACTGCTGTAATAGGAGCACCACTAGACTCCCTGATACAATACACTCCTCCTCTATACAGTACTGCTGTAATAGGAGCACCACTAGACTCCCTGATACAATACACTCCTCCTCTATACAGTACAGCTGTAATAGGAGCCCCACTAGACTCCCCTGATACAATACACTCCTCCTCTATACAGTACTGCTGTAATAGGAGCACCACTAGACTCCCCTGATACAATACACTCCTCCTCTATACAGTACAGCTGTAATAGGAGCCCCACTAGACTCCCTGATACAATACACTCCTCCTCTATACAGTACAGCTGTAATAGGAGCACCACTAGACTCCCTGATACAATACACTCCTCCTCTATACAGTACAGCTGTAATAGGAGCCCCACTAGACTCCCTGATACAATACACTCCTCCTCTATACAGTACAGCTGTAATAGGAGCACCACTAGACTCCCTGATACAATACACTCCTCCTCTATACAGTACAGCTGTAATAGGAGCCCCACTAGACTCCCTGATACAATACACTCCTCCTCTATACAGTACTGCTGTAATAGGAGCACCACTAGACTCCCTGATACAATACACTCCTCCTCTATACAGTACTGCTGTAATAGGAGCACCACTAGACTCCCCTGATACAATACACTCCTCCTCTATACAGTACTGCTGTAATAGGAGCACCACTAGACTCCCTGATACAATACACTCCTCCTCTATACAGTACTGCTGTAATAGGAGCCCCACTAGACTCCCTGATACAATACACTCCTCCTCTATACAGTACTGCTGTAATAGGAGCCCCACTAGACTCCCTGATACAATACACTCCTCCTCTATACAGTACAGCTGTAATAGGAGCCCCACTAGACTCCCTGATACAATACACTCCTCCTCTATACAGTACAGCTGTAATAGGAGCACCACTAGACTCCCTGATACAATACACTCCTCCTCTATACAGTACAGCTGTAATAGGAGCCCCACTAGACTCCCTGATACAATACACTCCTCCTCTATACAGTACTGCTGTAATAGGAGCACCACTAGACTCCCTGATACAATACACTCCTCCTCTATACAGTACTGCTGTAATAGGAGCCCCACTAGACTCCCTGATACAATACACTCCTCCTCTATACAGTACAGCTGTAATAGGAGCCCCACTAGACTCCCTGATACAATACACTCCTCCTCTATACAGTACTGCTGTAATAGGAGCCCCACTAGACTCCCTGATACAATACACTCCTCCTCTATACAGTATAGCTGTAATAGGAGCCCCACTAGACTCCCTGATACAATACACTCCTCCTCTATACAGTACAGCTGTAATAGGAGCCCCACTAGACTCCCTGATACAATACACTCCTCCTCTATACAGTACAGCTGTAATAGGAGCCCCACTAGACTCCCCTGATACAATACACTCCTCCTCTATACAGTACAGCTGTAATAGGAGCACCACTAGACTCCCTGATACAATACACTCCTCCTCTATACAGTACAGCTGTAATAGGAGCACCACTAGACTCCCTGATACAATACACTCCTCCTCTATACAGTACAGCTGTAATAGGAGCACCACTAGACTCCCTGATACAATACACTCCTCCTCTATACAGTACAGCTGTAATAGGAGCCCCACTAGACTCCCTGATACAATACACTCCTCCTCTATACAGTACAGCTGTAATAGGAGCCCCACTAGACTCCCTGATACAATACACTCCTCCTCTATACAGTACAGCTGTAATAGGAGCACCACTAGACTCCCTGATACAATACACTCCTCCTCTATACAGTACAGCTGTAATAGGAGCCCCACTAGACTCCCTGATACAATACACTCCTCCTCT
The DNA here is from genome assembly GCF_020615455.1 of Coregonus clupeaformis. Classification (NCBI taxonomy): domain Eukaryota; kingdom Metazoa; phylum Chordata; class Actinopteri; order Salmoniformes; family Salmonidae; genus Coregonus; species Coregonus clupeaformis. Next base: position 63,084 of record NW_025535654.1, on the reverse strand, counting down.
ATACAGTACAGCTGTAATAGGAGCACCACTAGACTCCCTGATACAATACACTCCTCCTCTATACAGTACAGCTGTAATAGGAGCCCCACTAGACTCCCTGATACAATACACTCCTCCTCTATACAGTACAGCTGTAATAGGAGCCCCACTAGACTCCCTGATACAATACACTCCTCCTCTATACAGTACTGCTGTAATAGGAGCCCCACTAGACTCCCTGATACAATACACTCCTCCTCTATACAGTACAGCTGTAATAGGAGCCCCACTAGACTCCCTGATACAATACACTCCTCCTCTATACAGTACAGCTGTAATAGGAGCCCCACTAGACTCCCTGATACAATACACTCCTCCTCTATACAGTACAGCTGTAATAGGAGCACCACTAGACTCCCTGATACAATACACTCCTCCTCTATACAGTACAGCTGTAATAGGAGCACCACTAGACTCCCTGATACAATACACTCCTCCTCTATACAGTACAGCTGTAATAGGAGCCCCACTAGACTCCCTGATACAATACACTCCTCCTCTATACAGTACAGCTGTAATAGGAGCACCACTAGACTCCCTGATAC
>NW_025535654.1:0-57500 GCF_020615455.1 Coregonus clupeaformis | reverse complement strand
TGCTTATACGTTTAATATGATCATAGAGGTTGTAGCTAGTTTATATGCGGATATTGGACAAAAATCTGTACTTTACAGAAGCCTAGCTTGTAGCCTAGCTAGCTAGTCACCTTTATGATGTCAAGGTATGCAACATTGCGAAATAACAGCCGCCCTCAAGCAACAAGCTAATTTAGCCTACTTGCCTGGAGTTGTCGCCAAGTTTGTTAGAGTTAACAGTTAAAAACAATGTCCAAGGAACGTATTATTTTGAGACAGCAAAAACAATCGCATTCTCCAGGGAATTTGCTGTTATTGTGTCGCTAACGTTACTGTAACTAGCTAGCTACTGTAACTAGTGCATATGTCAGTTTGCAGTAAACTTACCCAAAGATCCGTCCCCCAATCCATGTCTTTCTATCAATCTCAATTTCCCAAACTCTTGGAGGATCCACAAACTTTTGTCTAGACAGGGAAGATGTCGGAAGAAATGTCAGGAAGTTGACGCCTCAATCATCCGTTTCTTCAAGGGAAAGAAAATGTTTTCGCCCAGTTGTCCTGAAACTAGTTCTGGTCGCTAGACAAGAGGGTGGGAGGGTCCGTCACCAGTCTTTCCAGATTTCATGTCGCGAATGTTTGCTTGGTCTTAAAGGAGCCGAGTTTCATTCTTTGAAGTGTCAAGGTTTATACCAAAATGGAAAACACATTTATACCTTTTAATGTTACATCTTAAATGTTTGTTGTGTAACGTAATTGTGTACGTTTAACGTTTGCCCCGCCCTAACCAGTCTAGGAAATCTGAGTGATTAGTAGGCAGTCAAATCAATTATTTTCATGTTAGCTACATACATTCATTACTACAACCATTACAATAATAAACAACTCATCTACCATTACTGTTAGAATCAATACCATGATGATGAGCCTATGATTACGATAATAACGATCAGTATGTCTGCGTCGGCCACATCTTTAGAAAGCCCCGAGAACTTGGTCGTTTCTAGCTACCACAGCCACAAAGTCATAAACCCCGACTATTTCTGCAATTCCTCTAATTTAAATGTGATTTTAAAACTAACCTTAACCCTAACCTTAACCACACTGCTGACCTTATGCAAATAGTTGTATTCATGAATTTTTAAGATATAGATTATAATTTTGACTTTGTGGATGTGGTAAATAGTGGAAACCGAGGCGGTCGACGTCAGTAGGTATGCTGCGGCCCCGCCTCTCTCACGTTTTACCTGTGTTCCAAACAGGTTCCAAAGCACACTGGTGACATGAAGTTGTTGTTTCTGGTATTACATGCCCCAAAACTGATTAATCCTATTTGAGTCAGAAAAATATATTCATATGATAGGTAAGACATACAAAACCTTGCAGAGAACTGACAATCTCTAAGAAAAAAATATAAACTTTTGGAACCAAGACTTAAAAATAACTGATATTGGCACAAGAAGGAGGGAATGTTGGAACATAACTAACGAAATTACAGTTAACGAAAATGTACACTTAATCCAGTATAAACTAATGTACACTCTAAAAATTAGGGGTTCAACAAGGGTTCTTCTAAGATCGTCAAAGTTCTTCGAAGAACCTTAGGGTTCTTGGCACTGAAAATTGCCCCCAAAAGGTTATTCCAAGAACCCCATAAGCGGTAGGGTTAATCGAGGAACCTACTTAGTTGGTGGGGGTTCTTGCAGGAACCTAACTGCCCAACTGAAACATTTGGATTTGAATTTGAAAGGACAGCAGGTGCAGGCACCTAACTTAAAAATGTAAAGATCTCCTCCATTTAAGGTAAGGTTTGTCCCTTGTATGATCTAAATTGATATTGTTTTATGATGATAGCATCTATCTTTTCATATTTGTGCAAATGACTGTGTTGTTTGACACTTTCTCCCTTTCACAAATCTTTCTAAAGCAGAAAATGGACCCAATTCAATGGATATCAATCAACAAAGAGGTAAGAATATGTAGGCTATAAGAATTTGTTGAAGGCTAGCTGTATTGGCTGCAGATGACTGAACTGCTCACTTTTGTGTCTGTGTCTGCAGGTATACAGACAAGGAGGCATACAAAGGTATGTCAGTTGGTATTGGCATGTTATGCAGATCACATTTACCATCCTCCTTCCTTACCTCGTCAATGAATATCCCATAGGCATCTACATTATGGACAAGGTGTGTGTATGAAAACCATTATCAAAACAGTTTTTTTCATTCACATTCACCACAAAAACCAAGGTATGAATACTGTTGTGTGCATGTTTTGTTAATCATCTGTATAATTACTATTTTTTGGATTCACAGACTTCACCCTACCCACACCTGTTAAATCACCACGCACTGCAAAATTCTTTCTGGCTGCGGATACGGAGAACATCAACACATTAACATCAACACGCCAGAGGATATACCCATTGGACTTGGGGCTCTGCTGGAGTTTACCTCATATTTTGATTTTTTAATTCTGCTTTGCCACCAAAATCATAATAAACAACTAAAATATTGTGTTATTCTTATGTTTATTATTATTAAAAGTAGTAGTTAAAAAATTAACTCCAAAAGGTTCTTAAAAAGGTTATTCGAGGATCCATTAGAAGGGGTTCTTTGAAGAAACCCTTTTAAAGAGTTCTTCAAATAACTTACAGGGGTTCCCCCACAGTTTCAATTTGAAGAACCCCTAAAATATACTCCAGGAACCTTATCTTTTTAGAGTGTTTAGAATATATCACACAAGAGACAAAATTCACAAACGCTACAGCACAATGGCAGAGTCGTGTCGTAAGTGTAAAACAAATCAACGACTCAGTCCATGCTTTCTTGGAACGCTATAATGTCCAAAGGTTGTGGGCGGAGTGTAAATGTAAATGTACTTTTAATCCGTCTGTCAGCATATTTCAAGAAATGGCATATGAGGGTGCAGTGAGATACCCGATGGGTTGGACGCAGGGCCGGTCCTGGCTGTTCTGCCACCCTAGGCAAGACAGATCATTTTGTTGGTCCGGGACATGACCAAAAAAAGACATCCAAAAGACGTTGCCGTCGGCCCGTGCTTACTGGGGTGTATCCTACCGTGTCTCCCGCAATGGAATTTTATAAATGCCCATCCATGTGTTAGGACCACCGTTTGTAAAACAAGCCGTTACATTGGCTTTATTAGTCCTGATTCCTGTGACTAATCAATTTGTCTATTTAAGCTCTGAGTATCAACTACCCAACTTTATCAGGAGTTATCCTGAGCCTATTTGCAATGTGTTTACACAGTGGGAAATCAGAAGTATTTTATTTTTCGCCATGATCAGCTTGTAAAAAATGTATCATGACAGTTTGCATGAAACCACTGATCATAACAATTTATCCCACTGGGTGAAACTCCCGGACAGCAGTTGTGAGTAGCCATTTAGGTTAGGCTATTTGATTGGATACACCTGCATGATGTAAAAAGTGTCTGTCTCATTACATTATATACATTTTATCTCCAGCCTGTAGCCTACAGAAAAGGCCACATACTCTTTTCTACCATATGCTATATCCAGGGGTGAAAGTAGAATTCATTTCTTGCCGGTATGGGACCAAGTGCGTGCACCAACATTTTTTATGGGCCTAATCATAGAATTCCATATACAATCCCTATTCATTCAATAGGATCTCTGTGGGCCTAGTCATAAAGATTTGTCATTTAACTTTTAAAATGTATTACCTTTTATTGTGGCATAAACACAACCAGTCCATATGTTTTCATCTGATTGTCAAAGGAAAGAGTCATCTGTTACACAAAACACCAAAAAGTGTAATGACAAATTTGGCTGTTGTCATTAGGCCAGAATTTATGCGTCTACTGGCGCGTTTCGGTGTCGACCACTCATCTCTGGCTTGGCAAAATGTCCAATAGGGTCCAGCTGCAACCATATAAGGAGAAGTGGGGGGTTGAAAGGAGTCTTTTAACACTAGAAGTCCTGGGATTCCATAACTACTAGAAACACCATGACTTGATATTACAATTATTATTATTATTTCAAATTGTAAAATTAATACATTTTTATAAGTTAAGGTAGCTATCGTTAGCTAGCATTTACATTTACGAAAAACTTAACGTTACATACATGGCTACCAGTAGGTAACGTTCAAAGATAGTTTTTTTGTTGCATAACTGAAATTCCTTACTGTCATCTCTGCAGACCATGACTAACATCCGATAACCCAAACGAAGTCTTGAGTGGCACCTTTCAAAACCCCCACTTATCCTTATATGTTTTTTTTCTTCGAAATCCCCACTTCTCCTTATATGGTTCCTTTCCAAATCCCCACTTCTCCTTATATGGTTCCTTTCCAAACCCCCACTTCTCCTTACATGGTTCCTTTCCAAACCCCCACTTCTCCTTATGTGGTTCCTTTCCAAACCCCCACTTCTCCTTATATGGTTCCTTTCCAAACCCCCACTTCTCCTTATATGGTTCCTTTCCAAACCCCCACTTCTCCTTATATGGTTCCTTTCCAAACCCCCACTTCTCCTTATATGGTTCCTTTCCAAACCCCCACTTCTCCTTATATGGTTCCTTTCCAAACCCCCACTTCTCCTTATATGGTTCCTTTCCAAACCCCCACTTCTCCTTATATGGTTCCTTTCCAAACCCCCACTTCTCCTTATATGGTTCCTTTCCAAACCCCCACTTATCCTTATATGGTTCCTTTCCAAAACCCCACTTATCCTTATATGGTTCCTTTCGACACCCCCACTTTTCCTGACAGATGCTCTGATAGATGACCTATCAGTAGGTGGCAGCATAGAGACGCTGAGGGATGACTGCTCTGAGAGATGGCATCGCAGCTGGACCCCCTTTCAAAATGTTACTGTTCTCAATGTCACTGTTCTCCTAGAACCACATTGCATTTCAGTGTAGGCTATTCCACCCGTTTTCAAGGCTATTTGCTCATTTTTCATGCCTCTGACATGCGGTAATGATAAAAAGTGATGTAATGGCCTAAAGTTTTCTGGACATTTTTCTTTAATTATTGTGAATGGCTCATGTTTTACACTGGCTATATCTGCTACATGCTTTATGTTAGATGATTATTTTTGAGAACATTGGTGGAGCACCTCAGTGATGCGTCTCTCCAACAGCACCATCCCTGGAGAGGCGCGCTGGGAATGGACAAGCTAAATATTTTGCTGACCTGCCTTTGACAAAGTGGGCACTGCTTATCACAGGGCGGCATCAGCGCCCACCTAAAAAACTCATATGCCACTGGTTGAGAGAAATTGTCATGGTTTTTGGGCAGAATGATGTGAGGTTTTATGTGTTGCTGGAGGTGCGTCTTGGTCACTTTAGCTCTGAAGATTCTACCCTCGTCAATCTGCCACCATAGGCAGCTGCCTAATCCTGCCTAATGAGCGGGCCGGCCGTAGGTGGATGATACTTTTCTCGTCAAGCATCTTGATAAAAACAAATCCTCCATCATTAACACAATGGTAAGGTCAAATACTTTATTATCTAAATGTTGAAAGTGTGTGGGCGACAGAGAGAAACAAAAGGGTGACTGCTGGAGAAGGGGTGTGAGCAGGTGGGTCTGGGCTGGGGGTGATGTTGTGGATGTTTGTGTGCGTCTGTATGTTGTCGTTTGTATGTGGATGTTTTGTATGCTAAAGCTGAAAACAATCATTTTAAAAACAGTGATTCAAATCAATATATACAGTAGCAGTCAAAAGTTTGGACACACCTACTCATTCAAGGGTTTTCTTTATTTTAACTATTTTCTACATTGTAGAATAACAGTGAAGACATCAAAACTATGAAATAACACATATGGAATCATGTAGTAACCAAAAAAGTGTTAAACAAATCAAAATATATTTTAGATTTGAGATTCTTCAAAGTAGCCACCCTTTGCCTTGATGACAGCTTTGCACGCTCTTGGCATTCTTTCAACCAGCTTCATGAGGTAGTCACCTGGAATGCATTTCAATTAACAGGTGTGCCTTGTTAAAAGTTAATTTGTGGAATCTCTTTCCTTCTTAATGCGTTTGAGCCAATCAGTTGTGTTGTGACAAGGTAGGGGTGGTATACAGAAGATTTGGTAAAAGACCAAGTCCATATTATGGCAAGAACAGCTCAAATAAGCAAAGAGAAACGACAGTCCACCATTACTTTAAGACATGAAGGACAGTCAATCCGGAAAATTTCAAGAACATTGAACGTTTTTTCAAGTGCAGTCGCAAAATCCATCAAGCGCTATGATGAAACTGGCTCCCATGAGGACCGCCACAGGAAAGGAAGACCCTGAGTTACTGCAAGTCATGATTTCACTGCACCGTTCATAATTGCTGTAATCTGTGGATGTGACGAATACACTTTGATTTGATTTACATGTATCAATGATGTCATATTTATTCTGTCTGAAAGAACTCACCTGCCCCTCCATCTCCATGGCTGTCCAGTCTCAGTGTGTATCTGTAGTTCTCTGGATCAATGGAGAAGGAGGTGTAGTAAACCTTCCCTCCCTCATGTCCTCCCTCAGCTCACTGCTCTCCCTCATCATCAGGAGGAAGATGTTGTCCAGACCTCAGGGAGGACAGGGTCAGAGTAGAGTCAGTATCGATTCAGTTGAGTTCTCTTCAGTTGATCAATTACACTCAATTGAAATCAATCCAAATCCAAAGGGTCACTCTTCATTTGTTCGCAAACTGCTTGGAAATATTTATATCACACAGTTCATCAATCATAATATTGAGTAAGTGTAGGGACTCACCCAGCCAGTACTCTCCAGCCACGTTCCCAAAGCCAGCTTTGTAGTGAGCCCAGAGTCTGTAGAAGTCCCGTGTAGCTCAGTTGGTAGAGCATGGCGTTTGCAATGCCAGGGTTGTGGGTTCGATTCCCACGGGGGCCAGTATGAAAATGTATGCACTCACTTATTTGTAACTCGTTCTGGATAAGAATGACTAAAATATAAGTTCTCTGTTCCATCCATTCTCCTCGGGAACACCTGTGTGAGGGGCAGTGATAGGGGGATAAGGAGAGAGAGGGGCAGTGATAGGGGGATAAGGAGAGAGAGAGAGAGAGAGGGGCAGTGATAGGGGGATAAGGAGAGAGAGAGAGAGGGGCAGTGATAGGGGGAGAAGGAGAGAGGGAGAGAGAGAGAGGGGCAGTGATAGGGGGATAAGGAGAGAGAGAGAGAGAGAGAGAGAGAGGGGGGGCAGTGATAGGGGGATAAAGAGAGAGAGAGAGGGGGCAGTGATAGGGGGATAAGGGAGAGAGAGAGACAGAGGGGCAGTGATAGGGGATAAGGAGAGAGAGAGAGGGGGGGCAGTGATAGGGGGATAAAGAGAGAGAGAGAGAGAGAGAGAGAGAGAGAGAGAACAGAGAGAGAGAGAGAGGCAGTGATAAGGAGAGAGAGAGGGCAGTGATAGGGGATAAGGAGAGAGAGAGATAGGGGGCAGTGATAAGGAGAGAGAGAGATTGATAGCTTTGTGTCTTTGTTCAGGTGTTGGATATAACCAATCATAATTATGACTATAAACTAACACTAGTGGTCACAGTCCACCTCCCTCCATCTGTGTCCTCCCAGGGTAGATGGTGTACACCCCACTGGGTTTGGTGTTGCCATGGTGATAGATGTTGTCACAGTCCTGAGCGAGAATGGCTTTAGGAGGCGCAACAAGACCTGGGAGACAGAGAGACTTAAACATATATAACCTCCATGTGACACTTAGACATTAGTCAGGAAACGTTTCTAACTGTTCAGTAACATTCCATTCATGAAGTATCCACCTAACACTTCAGGAGGCAGAACCTCTAAAAACGTCCACATACCAAGAACCATTTCTCGTTATCTGACCCTGACTGAGGTTTTATAGCTAAGATGAAGGCCAACACGTGAACAACACCCATATGGAATTACAACAAGGCCATTTATGGGGGTGTGTGTGTGTGTGTGGTGGGTAGTGGGTCCCTTGACCTAATGCATTGATGTCATGTGACTTTTGGGTTCTTGATAATCAGGAACTGTACTTTAATTGTAACCCCCAGACACCTCTCCACCATACAGACCCCACACAAACACAAACTCAAACACACCACACAAACACACCACACAAACACAAACACAAACACACCACACAAACACAAACACAAACACAAACACACCACACAAACACAAACACAAACACAAACACAAACACAAACACACCACACACACACAAACACAAACACAAACACAAACACAAACACACCACACCACACCACACAAACACAAACACACCACTCAAACACAAACACAGATTAGGAGGAGCAGAGAGATGTCCTACATGCACGGGCGGACTGGCAATTCTGGCTAGATGGGCTGGTCTAGTATACCTGTATACATTTATTTATTTAAATGTTTTGCACAAAATGATCATTATTTGGCTAATAATGAGGGCCTTGAGGGAAAAAATGGGCCGGCGGGCTAAAAATACCAGAGACAATTTGTGGTCCCGGTCCGTCCCTGCCCATGAGCTGCAGTGCAGGACACCTTGGTCAAGGAGTACCTGGCATCTGGTCATCAGCCCTCAGGTCCCCATTCAGGTCCCCATATCATAACACTATAATCATATCATATCATATCTGGTCATCAGCTCTCAGGTCCCCATTCAGGTCCCCCATATCATAACACTATAATCATATCATATCATATCTGGTCATCAGCCCTCAGGTCCCTGTTCCGGTCCCCCATATCATAACACTATAATCATATCATATCATATCTGGTCATCAGCTCTCAGGTCCCCATTCAGGTCCCTAATATCATAACACTATAATCATATCATATCATATCTGGTCATCAGCCCTCAGGTCCCCGTTCAGGTCCCCCATATCATAACACTATAATCATATCATATCATATCTGGTCATCAGCCCTCAGGTCCCCGTTCAGGTCCCCCATATCATAACACTATAATACCATGTCATATCTGGTCATCAGCTCTCAGGTCCCCATTCAGGTCCCCCATATCATAACACTATAATATCATATCATATCTGGTCATCAGCTCTCAGGTCCCCATTCAGGTCCCCCATATCATAACACTATAATATCATATCATATCTGGTCATCAGCCCTCAGGTCCCCGTTCAGGTCCCCCATATCATAACACTATAATACCATGTCATATCTGGTCATCAGCTCTCAGGTCCCCATTCAGGTCCCCCATATCATAACACTATAATCATATCATATCATATCTGGTCATCAGTCCTCAGGTCCCTGTTCCGGTCCCCCATATCATAACACTATAATCATATCATATCATATCTGGTCATCAGTCCTCAGGTCCCTGTTCCGGTCCCCCATATCATAACACTATAATCATATCATATCATATCTGGTCATCAGCCCTCAGGTCCCCATTCAGGTCCCCCATATCATAACACTATAATATCATATCATATCTGGTCATTAGCCCTCAGGTCCCTGTTCCGGTCCCCCATATCATAACACTATAATATCATATCATATCTGGTCATCAGCCCTCAGGTCCCTGTTCCGGTCCCCCATATCATAACACTATAATATCATATCATATCTGGTCATTAGCCCTCAGGTCCCTGTTCCGGTCCCCATATCATAACACTATAATACCATGTCATATCTGGTCATTAGCCCTCAGGTCCCTGTTCCGGTCCCCATATCATAACACTATAATACCATGTCATATCTGGTCATTAGCCCTCAGGTCCCTGTTCAGGTCCCCCATATCATAACACTATAATATCATATCATATCTGGTCATCAGCCCTCAGGTCCCTGTTCCGGTCCCCCATATCATAACACTATAATACCATATCACATCATATCTGGTCATCAGCCCTCAGATTCCCGGTCCAGTTGTTTAGATCTCTGAGTTAACACGTGTTCTGTATCTGAGTCCCAAATGACACCCTATTCTCTATATAGTGAACTACTTTGGACCAGAGTCCAGGGGACTACAAAGGGAATAGGGTACCATCCCACGTCTGTATTTGTTTTTATTAGGGATCCCCATTAGCTACTCCAGAGACCTGGGATCAAATAGTATTTGAAATAATTTCAAATATTTTAGCTAGGCATGATTGAGAATTGCTGTTTGCAATGGAAGCAATGGAAAAGTCCCAAAAGTACAAACCACGCCCATCTGGCACGCCGGGCAGGTTAAAGCAAACGCACAAAGTATTTTTTTTATTTCAAATATTATCTGAACCCAGGTGTTCTGGTTGGACCAGATCCTTCCTGGTATTGACAGGTCTATAAATGTGATGAACATGAAGATAAGGCCTTTAGGTCTGTAGAAAAACATCACACATTGATGGTGATGATGGTTGTGATGGTGATGGTGATGATGGTGATGATGATGATGGTGGTGATGATGATGCAGATGGTGATGATGGTATTGATGAGGATGATGATGGTAGTGATTATGATGGTGATGATTATGATGATGATGATTATGATGAATATGAGGATGATGAGGATGAGGAGGAGGATGAAGATGATAATAATTAATGCACACAACCATTTTGCAGTGAAAACACTAAGATCATGTTACAACCTTGACTATGACACATTCAGCCATCCAATCAGACTGATTATAATAAATACATTAATATGTACATACAGTAAATAAAAAGACAGAGTGAATTTGTCTTTTCAAATGCTTTAATTATTATTTGAGTAAATTAACATTTGAATCAAGAGACAGAGAGCCCATCTTGCTGTTATAACATGATGCACTACTTTAACAGCCAAGATGGCAGTAATAGTGATGATGTGAGAAAAAAAAAAAACATTGTAAAGTGGTTATCCCACTGGCTATAAGGTGAATGCACCAATTTGTAAGTCGCTCTGGATAAGAGCGTCTGCTAAATGACGTAAATGTAAATGTAAATGTAATAGAGGCAGGTATGTTACTCCTGCTCCTGGACAGCCACAGCATCAGAGACAGCCCTGATCTTAAAGGAAATGCTTTTCAGAGAGTAGTTATCCCCTTTCCAGTGATACCAAGAAACATACACATTAGTGAAAGAAGTTGCCGGATGTGGGGCATACAGGGCGTTAGGGTTGGCATGAAAACAGGCACCGTACCAGAATCCACCCATGTTGCGCCTGGCACAGTGGTCGCCCCAGGTGTCCTGGTCGTTGTCGTAGGTGCTGAACTTCATGCCGTTGCTATACGACATGGAGTCTCCTGAGAATCAACCAGCAGACAGAGCACAGTAGCCTGGTTAAACCAGATACCAACAGACAGAGCACAGTAGCCTGGTTAAACCAGATACCAGCAGACAGACAGTAGCCTGGTTAAACCAGATACCAGCAGACAGACAGTAGCCTGGTTAAACCAGATACCAGCAGACAGAGCACAGTAGCCTGGTTACACCAGATACCAGCAGACAGACAGTAGCCTGGTTACACCAGATACCAGCAGACAGAGCACAGTAGCCTGGTTAAACCAGATACCAGCAGACAGAGCACAGTAGCCTGGTTAAACCAGATAGCAGCAGACAGAGCACAGTAGCCTGGTTAAACCAGATACCAGCAGACAGAGCACAGTAGCCTGGTTAAACCAGATACCAACAGACAGAGCACAGATGCCTGGTTAAACCAGATACCAGCAGACAGAGCACAGTAGCCTGGTTAAACCAGATACCAACAGACAGAGCACAGTAGCCTGGTTAAACAGATACCAGCAGACAGAGCACAGTAGCCTGGTTAAACCAGATACCAGCAGACAGACAGTAGCCTGGTTACACCAGATACAGTAGTCCAGTAAATAAATAAAATATTAGTATAGAAGCGTGAAAATTGGCACACTTGTATAACTTTTCGCGCTGAACAAAACATATATAGATATAGTGCCATTTCAGCAAAGCTCCAGGTCAGCCTGTAGCGCCCTGTAACACCGGTAAATGCAATAACTTTATGATTTGTAATAACTTTTTGATTTTTTTATGTAATAAACCCAGTAAACGTAATAAAATGTTGAACGGTAAACATAATAACTTTTTCCGCTAAAAGTAATAAGTTATTACGTTAACCAGTTGACACTTGATCTAGGGGACATTCAATGCTGCAGACATTTTTTGATACCCTTCCCCAGATCTGTGGCTCGACACAATCCTGTCTCGGAACTCTACGGTCAATTCCTTCGACCTCATGGCTCGTGGTTTTTGCTCTGACATGCACTGTCAACTTTGGGACCTTACAGTCCATTCGGAAAGTATACAGACCCATTGACTTTTTCCACATTTCGTTACGTTACAGCCTTATTCTAAAATTGATTATATCGTTTTTTTTGGGCTGGGCCTCTCAAGGACATTCAGAGACTTGTCCCGAAGCCACTGCGTTGTCTTGGCTGTTGTCCTGTTGGAAGGTGAACATCTCAAGGATGATAAATGGAAACAGGATGCACTTGAGCTCAATTTTGAGTCTCATAGCAAAGGGTCTGAATACTTATTTAAATAATGTATTTCTGTTGTTTATTTTTCATACATTTGCACAAATATCTAAAACCTGTTTTTGCTTTGTCGTTACGGCATATTGTTTGTAGATTGATGAGGGCATTTAAAAAATGTAATCCATTTTACAATAAGGCTGTAACATAACAAAATGTGGAAAAAGAGAATGGGTCTGAATACTTTCCGAATGCACTGTACACCCCCAGGAAGAATTTGACAACTTTTTTCTTCTTCTGACAAGCGAGCACTTAGATATGGTCATTTTTACATTTCCATACTTTCATAGAATGTTTGGGAATGACGTATTTGTGAAAATTCTATAGCAATATAGAGTGAGAAAGCGGCCATGCTTTTGGACAATTAAGAGACACTGCAGTAAATAAAACCGAATAAAATCATCTGTCTTGTCCAGGACCAGACTCTAGACAAACCGGTGCGCCATAGCCAATCAGAGCTACAGTAGGCCTATATGCAAATAAAACAGAACGACTTTAGATCATAAGAATGCATTCACCAAAAGCCACAAAATACACCTGAATGGATTTCTGCAAATATGTAAATACCACGAGAGTCCTCTTACATTTGGGAACTTTACAGTCCTATTGCTCAAAAACATTATGGAAGTGTGCCAATTTTCAACAATATGGTATTTTTTGGGAGCTTATTTACTGGACTAAAAGGCCATCCACACCAAGGACGATCATTATAATGAGAACTGTAATGATACAAAAAAAAAAGAATCGTTCTAAGTCAAGTGAACAGAACTTTCCCACTACAACGATAACTACAGAAAGACTAGAGAATGACGAGGAGCTATGGTTTGGATCCCTTTCAGAGCGATTGTTTCCCTCCAATGATAAAACCCTGACAACCAATCAAATTGCATTCTATTGAAGCGTTCTTGGTTCTAGGTGCGCGAGGCTGCGCAGAGAGGAGAGAAGGAAGAGCACACGGTAAACATCCCTGAATAACTGGGCATGTGTGAGCATATCGGTGGCCACATTCATTATAGGACGAATTTGGAGAATGATGATCCACCCCAAACAGTGCATGAGAAGGCCATACTTCTTCCCGATGGGAGCCCTATCTGTTAACTGCGATACATCCTGATGAAATACACACTGTGACTGGCCTACTAATATGCCTTTCTGGACCTTGTAAACTGTTGAGAAAAGACCCATTACTGATCCAAATGGTTGCCTAATCAGGCCTAGACAAGATTATTATTATTTGTGAATGAAACATGCATTCAAAACGCAGAGCTTTTTAGTGGTTATTTAAATGGCATATTCACTGCAGTTTACGGCCTAGACTAGAACTCTTTACTCACTGTAAAAAACAAAAGTAAAAAAGAATTGCATTGTGTTGTATGATCATTTTCTTGTCCCCCAAAAAGTATTAGTAGTATTAGGACTAATATTTAGCTAATGAATGATGGGTTGCATACGCTTCTAACTTACGCCTTGATCACTCCGACAGCGTCCTTGCGTTTTGGTACAGCAGAAGTACATTCATTTCCAATGGAAAGCTGTGTTTGCCTTGCAGCATTGCAGAGGCAGTTGCAGTGCGTTCTGTGTGGTGTATAAATTGGATTTATCGAACGTGTGCATCAAACTGTATGCGTGGATGGCTTGACAGAAATGGTTTGACAGAAATGGTTTGACAGAAATGGTAGCAGAAGGTGAATGTTGAACTTTTGTTGCACACATATCCAGATGATGCTGCCTACCATTTTGCACAAAGATGCTGTCAGTGTGATCGAGGCGTGACATGCTGACTAGACGCCATTGCGCACATGTTGATTTTGCTCATCCACACCAGACGCGATCAGGACACACAGGTTGAAATATCAAAACTAACTGAACCAACTATATTAATTTGGGGACAGGTTTAAAAGCAGCTAGCTTGCTGTTGCTAGCTAATTTGTCCTGGGATATAAACATTGGGTTGTTATTTTACCTGAAATATACAAGGTCCTCTATAAATCTACACATACACTACCAGTCAAACGTTTTAGAACACCTACTCATTCAAGGGTTTTTCTTTATTTGTACTATTTTCTACATTGTAGAATGATAGTGAAGACATCAAAACTATGAAATAACACAGATGGAATCATGTAGTAACCAAAAAAGTGTTAAACAAATCAAAATATATATGAGATTTGAGATTCTTCAAATAGCCACCCTTTGCCTTGATGACAGCTTTGCACACTCTTGGCATTCTCTCAACCAGCTTCACCTGGAATGCTTTTCCAACAGTCTTGAAGGAGTTCCCACATATGCTGAGCATTTGTTGGCTGCTTCTCCTTCACTCTGCGGTCCGACTCATCCCAAACCATCTCAATTGGGTTGAGGTAGGGGGATTGTGGAGGCCAGGTCATCTGATGCAGCACTCCATCACTCTCCTTCTTGGTCAAATAGTAAAATAGTAAAAATAAATAAAAACCCTTGAATGAGTAGGTGTGTCCAAACCTTTGACTGGTACTGTCTATGATAATAATAATTAAGTCCCCCCCACTTCTAAAACCAAAGTTGCGCCCCTGATTAAAAGATGAACTGAGGTCCACACTCCAGTCCAGTTGGTGGTGGTAATGCACCTTAAAGTTTAAATATTATTTTTCATTACATTTACATTGTAGTATTAAATGCAGTTGTCACTATGGCAACGACCACACCCTGATGCAGTTGTCACTATGGCAACGACCACACCCTGATGCAGTTGTCACTATGGCAACGACCACACCCTGTAGCACTGAATGGTCTTGTGTTACCACCTTATTAATAGTCATACAGCGTGCAGTAGGATGCGTTGATCAGTTGATTGACAGGTGTACTGCTTAACAATAAACAATAAACAGTCCGCTGGTGTGGATGCTCGCCAACGTTTATAGCTATGTATAATTCATCATTATAGTTATGGTTATAGTTATCATCCTTGGTGTGGACAGGCCTTAAAGGAAAACTCCTCCCCAAAAACTATCTTGTGGTGTTTGTTTCATTAGTCCATTGCTGACATAGTCCCAAAATGATTTGCTTGTCAGCAATCAAGTTTTCAAGATACAGAAATCATTCCTGTAAAAATGCATCCTATGGGGATGATTTCTATAATTTGAAAGTTACATATTTTGAAAAGTTGATAGTGAAAAAGCAAAACATTTTGGGACTATGTCAACAATGGACTAATAAAACAAAACCAAAAGATCGTTTTGGGTGGAGTTTTCCTTTAAGACTGATGAAGAAGAAGAACTCACCTGCCCCTCCGTCTACATAACTGCCCAGTCTCAGTGTGTATCCATAGTTCTCAGGATCAATGGAGAAGGAGGATGTATTTAGCATTAACCTTCCCTCCCAAAGTCTTCCATGTCCACCCTCAGCTCACTCTTCTTCCTCATCGTCAGGAGGAAGATGTTGTCCAGACCTGACAAGAACAGAAAGCATAAAGGTCCTGTTACATTTCAGCCCCTAGCTCATTTCCTTACCTCCTATCCCCTTTCCTATAGCTCCTAACCCCTTCCCCTAGCTCCTAGCCCCCTTCCCTCTAGCTCCTAGCCCCTTCCTTTATCTCCTAGCCCCTTCCTCTAGCTCCTAACCCCCTTCCCTAGCTCCTAGCCCTGTCCGTTATCTCCTAGCCCCTTTCTCTAGCTCCTAGCCCCTTCCTCTAGCTCCTAACCCCTTCCTCTAGCTCCTAGCCCCTTCCCCAGCTCCTAGCCCCGCCCTTTATCTCCCTAGCCCCTTCCTCTAGCTCCCTAGCCCCTTCCTCCAGCTCCTAGCCCTTCCTCTAGCTCCTAGCCCCTTCCTCTAGCTCCTAGCCCCTTCCTCTAGCCTCCTAGCCCCTTCCTATCTCCCTAGCCCCTTCCTCTAGCTCCTAGCCCCTTCCTCTAGCTCCTAGCCCCTTCCTCTAGCTCCTAGCCCCTTCCTTTATCTCCTAGCCCCTTCCTCTAGCTACTAGCCCCTTCCTCTAGCTCCTAGCCCCTTCCTCTAGCTCCTATCCCCTTTCCTATAGCTCCTAACCCCTTCCCCTAGCTCCTAGCCCCTTTCTCTAGCTCCTAGCCCCTTCCTCTAGCTCCTAACCCCTTCCTCTAGCTCCTAGCCCCTTCCCCCAGCTCCTAGCCCCGCCCTTTATCTCCTAGCCCCTTCCTCTAGCTCCTAGCCCCTTCCTCTAGCTCCTAGCCCTTCCTCTAGCTCCTAGCCCCTTCCTCTAGCTCCTAGCCCCTTCCTCTAGCTCCTAGCCCCTTCCTTTATCTCCTAGCCCCTTCCTCTAGCTCCTAGCCCCTTCCTCTAGCTCCTAGCCCCTTCCTCTAGCTCCTAGCCCCTTCCTTTATCTCTTAGCCCCTTCCTCTAGCTCCTAGCCCCTTCCTCTAGCTCCTAGCCCCTTCCTCTAGCTCCTAGCCCCTTCCACTAGCTCCTAGCCCCTTCCTTTATCTCCTAGCCCCTTCCTCTAGCTCCTAGCCCCTTCCTCTAGCTCCTAGCCCCTCCTCTTGCTCCTAGATCCTTCCCCTAACTTCTTCTTGTTTGGTTTTCTGAGGAGGACTCACCCAGCCAGTACTCTCCAGCCACATTCCCAAAGCCAGATTTGTAGTGCGCCCAGGGTCTGTAGAAGTTCTCTGTTCCATCCATTCTCCTTTGGAACACCTGAGAGAGAGAGAGAGAGAGAGAGAGAGAGAGAGAGAGAGAGAGAGAGAGAGAGAGAGAGAGAGAGAGAGAGAGAGAGAGAGAGAGAGAGAGAGAGAGAGAAGGGAGGGAGGGAGGGAGGCATAGAGGGGGGAGACAAGGGAGGGAGAGAGATATTATTATCATACATTTTGCACCATCATCACATCACAAACATCACAGATGATCTATAAAGTTCTCTACTCACAGTCCACCTCCCTCCATCTGTGTCCATGTCACAGTAGACGTGCAGGGGAGTGATGGGACCCCCAGGGTAGATGGTGTACACCCCACTGGGTTTGGTGTTGTCATGTTGATAGATGTCGTCACAGTCCTGAGGGAGGTAGAACTGAGAGAGGACGGCTACAGGAGCCAGCAGAGACAGGAGCAAAAACACCTGGGAGACAGAGACAGGGAAAACATTCACAGAACGTTCACACAACATTCACACAACATTCAAACAACATTTAAAAAAACATTAAAACAACATTTACGTCACTGTTCAATGCCATCAGTGCAGTACATGCAGCAAAACAACCCAGAGTAGAGATACAGACACACGTAACCTCAGATAACATTCAGACAACTTTAGACCCACTTATAACCTCACATAACATTCAGACAACCGTAGACCCACACATAACCTCATATAACATTCAGACAACCGTAGACCCACACATAACCTCATATAACATTCTGAAAACATTAAAAACGATACAGTAAAAATTATGAATGATCTACTTACTTCGCATGGATATGGGACATATCATATAGTAGTCAGTCTTAATAGTTAGTAATGTCATACCTTCATCCTGCAGAGTGGGTAGTGTGGTGGTGGACTGTCCTGTCTGCCTGCCTTATAGCCCCTAACCAAGGCTGCACTACCTGGTCTAAACTAGACACAGTGGGAACCACACACCTGTCTGCCTGGCTTAAGGCCCCCAACCAAGGGCTGCACTACCTGGTCTAAACTAGATACAGGTGGGAACCACACACCTGTCTGTCTCTCTCTTTATGTGTCTGTGTGTGTGTGTATCTGCGTGTGTGTATGTGTGTTTTTGTGTGTGTGTGCATGCGTGCGTGTGTGTGTGTGTGTGTGTGTATCTGGGGAAGGGGGTGAAGGGGGGAGAGGGAGAGGGGGTGAAGAGGGGAGGGGGAGAGGGAGAGGGGGTGAAGAGGGGAGAGGGAGAGGGGAGGGGGAGAGGGGGAGGGCAGGTACAGAACAGGGGGGTTATGGGAGTACCTCTCTCTATCTCTCCCCGCCCAACCCCATATCTCTCTCTACCAACCTTGGTACTGTAGATATACGTAGTCCGGCCTTGCTACCCCCCAGCTCTCCCTCCAGAGACTGCCTCAGCATGCAGAGGACTGGCCCAGTGTTGATGCCTCATTATGGGGAGAGTGTAAATCTATCTCCAGGCTTCTCTCTGGGCCTGCTGATGGATGGCCCGAAGAGGCCTCTCGCTCGCTCCCCAGCAGGATACGTGATGGGCCGTGTGTGTCTGTGTGTGTCATCATATTATTATATTATTATATTGTAATGACCCCAAGGTCAGAAGGGACAGAAGATCCATATGCCGTCTACTCCCTTCATTTTCTCTCCTCCCTCTCTCCCCTCTTTAATGCAGCTTTCTCATGGACCTGGAATGAGGGATGGAAGCCACGTTGATTAACGCTAATAAATAACAACACATGCACGCACGCACGCACGCACGCACGCACGCACGCACGCACACACACACACACACACACACACACACACACACACACACACACACACACACACACACGGTCCCTTCACTGTGCAATGCTGGTATACCCCACTTGGGGGCAGTACTCTCCCTTTCTCTGTCTGATTGTCTGTCTGTCTAACTATCTGTCTGACTGTCTGTCTGTCTATCTGTCTGTCTGCATGTCTATCTGTCTGCCTGTCTCTCTGTCTGTCGATCTGTCTGCCTACCTGTCGGTCTGTCTGCCTCTCTGTCTGTCTCTCTGACTGTCTCTCTGACTGTCTGACTGTCTGTCTGTCTGTCTGTCTGTCTGTCTGTCTGTCTGTCTGTCTGTCTGTCTGTCTGTCTGTCTGTCTGTCTGTCTGTCTGTCTAACTGCTTGTCTGCCTGTCTGTCTGTCTGTCTGTCTGTCTGTCCTACTCACTCTCTGTCTCTGGAAAGTCTCTTTCCTTCCCTCACCTCACCCGCCTCCTCCCTCTCCTCCATCTCCCTCCCCTACCTCCCCCCTCCTTCCCTCCCCTCCTCCCTCTCCTCCATATCTCCTCCCCCTACCTCCCCTCCTTCCTCCCTTTCCTCCATATCTCCTCCCCCCTACCTCCCCTCCTTCCTCCCTCTTCCCTCTCCTCCATATCTCCCTCCCCCTACTTCCTCCCTCCTCCCGCTCCTCCACATCTCCCTCCCCCTCCTTCCCCCTCCTTCCCTCCCTCTTCCCTCTCCTCCATATCCTTCTCCCCCTACCTCCCCTCCCTCTCCTCCATATCTCCCTCCCCTACCTCCCCCTCCTTCCCTCCCTCCCTCTCCTCCATATCTCCCTCCCCCTACCTCCCCCTCCATATCTCCCTCCCTCCTCCCTCTCCTCCATATCTCTCCCTCTACCTCCCCTCCTTCCCTCTCTCCCCCTCCATATCTCCCTCCTTCCTCTCTCCCCCTCCTCCATATCTCCCTCTCTACCTCCCCCTCCTTCCCTCTCTCCCCCTCCATATCTCCCTCCTTCCTCTCTCCCCCCTCTCCTCCATATCTCCTCCTTCTCTCTCTCCCCCCTCTCTCCTTTTCTCCCTCCCTCTCCCCCTCTCCTCCATATCTCCTCCCCCTACCTCCCTCCTTCCCTCTCTCCCCCTCTCCTCCATATCTCCCTCCCCCTACCTCCTCCCCCTTCCCTCTCTCCCCCTCTCCTCCATATCTCCCTCCCCCTACCCCCCCTCCTTCCCTCTCTCCTCCGTCTCAGAGTGAGATTAGAATCACCAGAAAGCAGATATTAGGATTTCCAGATAGATATCTCAGACAATATCTCCCCCCACCTCTGTCACACTCCCTCCGTCCCTCTCTCCTTCCTTCTGTTATCAATGAGTTGTCTCCCCCTCTGCCCTTCATGTCACTCACAGCTGCAGGTTGATGAGAGAGAAGGAGAGAAAGAGAGAGAGAAAGAGAGAGAGAAAGAGGGAGGGAGGGAGGGAGGGAGTGAGAGACAGAGAGAAAAAGAGAAAGAGAGAGCAAGCAAGCATATACAACTTTCTTTCTTGAAAAATGAAGATATGGATATTATACAGCTTCAGACACCACACGCATGTACACACACACACACACACACACACACACACACACACACACACACACACACACACACACACACACACACACACACACACACACACACACACACACACACACACACACACACACATGGGCTAAAAGTATGTGGACACCTGCTCGCTCGAACATCTCATTCTAAAATCATGGGCATTAATATAGAGTTGGTCCCCCCTTTTTGCTGCTATAACAGCTTCCACTCTTCTGGGAAGGTTTTCCACTAGATGTTGGAACATTGCTGCGGGGACTTGCTTCCATTCAGCCACAAGAGCATTAGTGAGGTCGGGCACTGATGTTGGGCGCTTAGGCCTGGCTCGCAGTCGGCGTTCCAATTCATCCCAAAGGTGTTAGATGGGGTTGAGGTCAGGGCTCTGTGCTGGCCAGTCAAGTTCTTCCACACCGATCTCAACAAACTATTTCTGTATGGACCTCGCTTTATGCACGGGGCATTGTCATGTTGAAACAGGAAAGGGCCTTCCCCAAACTATTGCCCCAAAGTTGGAAGCACATAATCATCTAGAAGTTCATTGTATGCTGTAGCTGGATTTCCCTTCACTGGAACTAAGGGGCCTAGCCCAAACCATGAAAAACAGCCCCAGACCCTTATTCCTCCTCCACCAAATTTTACATTTATTTTCGAACGTATACACCTGTAAGCAACGGGTGTGGCTGAAATAGCCGAATCCACTGAAAAGGTGTCCACATACTTCTGCCATGTAGTGTTTTTCCTTTCTGCTGATAGAAGTGTAGAAAATATCTGTTCCTTCAGGGCTTTCTAACTGGTGTAAGTTTGAAGTGTGTATGTGTGTGTGTTGGCAGGACAGCTTGTTATAGAATCATCTGTTCCATCTCCTGTATCCTACTGAGCAACAAGCTGGTCACAAACAAGCACACACACGCACACACACACACACACACACACACACACACACACACACACACACACACACACACACACACACACACACACACACACACACACACACACACACACACACACACACACACACACACACACACACACACACATACACACACACATACACAATACCAGTCAAAAGCTTTACACACCTACTCATTCAAGGGTTTTTCTTTATTTTTACTATATTTTACATTGTAGAATAATAGTGAAGACATTAAAACTATGAAATAACACATCATCATCATGTAGTAACCAAAACAGTGTTAAAAATATTATTTTATATTTGAGATTCTTCAAATAGCACCCCTTTGCCTTGATGACAGCTTTGCACACTCTTGGCATTCTCTCAACCAGCTTCATGAGGTAGTCACCTGGAAAGCATTTCAATTAACAGGTGTGCCTTCTTAAAAGTTAATTTGTGGAATTTATTTCCTTCTTAATGCGTTTGAGCCAATCAGTTGTGTTGTGACAAGGTAATGGGGGTATACAGAAGATAGCCCTATTTTGTACAAGACCAAGTCCATATTATGGCAAGAACAGCTCAAATAAGCAGATAAATTAGTGAAGGAAAAGCAGCCAACAAGTGCTCACCATATGTGGGAGAGAGAAAGAGATAGAGAGAGACAGAGATAGAGAGAGATACAGAGAGAGAGAGAGAGAGACAGAAAGAGACAGAGAGAGACAGAGAGAGAGAGACAGAGAGACAGAAAGAGACAGAGACAGAGAGAGACAGAGAGAGAGAGAGAGAGACAGAGAGAAGGAGAGAGAGAGAGAGAGAGAGAGAGAGAGAGAGAGAGAGAGAGAGAGAGAGAGAGAGAGAGAGAGAGAGAGAGAGAGAGAGAGAGAGAGAGAGAAGAGGAAATGCTCTGTTGGAGGTAGGAAGGTGAGACACATCCCAAAGACGAAAGAGAGCGAGAGGGGACGGAGGGATGCAGTGAGAGATGAGTGAGAGGAATGTAAGGGTATTGACCCAGTTGTACAAGAGTACAAGTTCAATTTGTGTTGTAGATGATTCATTGAGATGATTCAGGTATCAAGACCTAAAACGTAATTGTTTAAAGGGAGAGGTCACCTAAATGACTAAATAACACATTGGTTTCTATCCTGTCAGAAGTCTATGGACAAGGTAAGAGTAATTCATGCTTTGGTTCTGTTTATCTGGCCACTGTCTCCAAAATGCAACTAACTTTTTTAGCATTTGTGGCCCGAAAAAAGAACAATGCAATATCCCCCGATATAAGCATTTATATAAATATTTTATAGACCAGCAGAGGGGGCAGTCTTACCCTGCCAGGTCCGGTGTGGGTGCAGGGTTTTCCTCCAACCAAGCACTAACACAGCTGATTGTACTAACTAAGTCTTGAATGAATCAATATGATGAGTTAATTAATGGAAAACGATGTGTTTGGCTGGAAAGAAAAAGCAAACGGCACTCTGCAGATAAGTGTGTGTGTGTGTGTGTCTGTGTGTGTGTGTGTGTGTGTGTGTGTGTCTGTGTGTGTGTGTGTGTGTGTCCTGTGTGTCTGTGTGTGTGTCTGTGTGTGTGTGTGTGTGTGTGTCTGTGTGTGTGTGTGTGTGTGTGTCTGTGTGTGTGTGTGTGTGTGTGTGTGTGTGTGTCTGTGTGTGTGTGTGTGTGTGTTTAACCTCATATTTACCAGTATAACTAGTATTCCCATTGTATTTCAGCTTGATTCTAATTGGCTGCTTCCTGCTCTTCGATCTGGCTACTATGTTCTGTGTTCTAATTATAGACTAGCTGCAGCTAAGACTCTCCTCTACCCCCTCCTCTCTCTCTCTCTCTCTCCCCTCTCTCTCTCTCTCTCTCTCTCTCTCTCTCTCTCTCTCTCACTCTCTGTCTCTTCTCTCTCACCTACTCTTTTCACCCCCTTTCTTTCACCCTTCTTCTTCTACCCAATTGGTCTACTTTTGTGTGAATCTCTCTCTCTCTCTCTCTCTCTCTCTCTCTCTCTCTCTCTCTCTCTCTCTCTCTCTGGATGTCCCCCTCAGTAACAACCATCAGAAGTCTAGAATCTGTCTAGACTCTCTCTACAGGTGTTCAATAGTTCAATAGTTGAATAGTATACCATAATAACCATTTTATAGTATTGCACTGGGACCTCTCACATGCAGTGGGGAGAACAAGTATTTGATACACTGCCGATTTTGCAGGTTTTCCTACTTACAAAGCATGTAGAGGTCTGTAATTTTTATCATAGGTACACTTCAACTGTGAGAGACGGAATCTAAAACAAAAATCCAGAAAAATCACATTGTATGATTTTTTAAGTAATTAATTTGCATTTTATTGCATGACATAAGTATTTGATCACCTACCAACCAGTAAGAATTCGCCTCACAGACCTGTTAGTTTTTCTTAAGAAGCCCTCCTGTTCTCCACTCATTACCTGTATTAACTCCACCTGTTTGAACTCGTTACCTGTATAAAAGACACCTGTCCACACACTCAATCAAACAGACTCCAACCTCTCCACAATGGCCAAGACCAGAGAGCTGTGTAAGGACATCAGGGATAAAATTGTAGACCTGCACAAGGCTGGGATGGGCTACAGGACAATAGGCAAGCAGCTTGGTGAGAAGAGAAGCAACAACTGTTGGCGCAATTATTAGAAAAATGGAAGAAGTTCAAGATGACGGTCAATCACCCTCAGTCTGGGGCTCCATGCAAGATCTCACCTCATGGGGCATCAATGATCATGAGGAAGGTGAGGGATCAGCCCAGAACTACACGGCAGGACCTGGTCAATGACCTGAAGAGAGCTGGGACCACAGTCTCAAAGAAAAACCATTAGTAACACACTACGCCGTCATGGATTAAAATCCTGCAGTGCATGCAAGGTCCCCTGCTCAAGCCAGCGCATGTCCAGGCCCCATCTGAAGTTTGCCAATGGATGATCCAGAGGAGGAATGGGAGAAGGTCATGTGGTCTGATGAGACAAAAATAGAGCTTTTTGGTCTAAACTCACTCGCCGTGTTTGGAGGAAGAAGAAGGATGAGTACAACCTCAAGAACACCATCCCAACCGTGAAGCATGGAGGTGGGAAACATCATTCTTTGGGGATGCTTTTCTGCAAAGGGGACAGGACGATTGCACCGTATTGAGGGGAGGATGGATGGAGCCATGTTCGCGAGATCTTGGCCAACAACCTCTTTCCTCAGTAAGAGCATTGAAGATGGGTCGGGCTGGGTTTTCCAGCATGACAAACGACCGAAACACACAGCCAGGGCAACTAAGGAGTGGCTCCGTAAGAAGCATCTCAAGGTCCTGGAGTGGCCTAGCCAGTCTCCAGACCTGAACCCAATAGAAAATCTTTTTGGAGGGAGCTGAAAGTCTGTATTGCCCAGCGACAGCCACGAAACCTGAAGGATCTGGAGAAGGTATGGAGGAGTGGGCCTAAATCCCTGCTGCAGTGTGTGCAAACCTGGTCAAGACCTACAGGAAACGTATGATCTCTGTAATTGCAAACAAAGGTTTCTGTACCAAATATTAAGTTCTGCTTCTTTCTGATGTATCAAATACTTATGTCATGCAATAAAATGCAAATTAATCACTTAAAAATCATACAATGTGATTTTCTGGATTTTTGTTTTACATTCCGTCTCACACAGTTGAAGTGTACCTATGATAAAAATTACAGACCTCTACATGCTTTGTAAGTAGGAAAACCTGCAAAATCGGCAGTGTATCAAATACTTGTTCTCCCAACTGTAGATAAAAATGGGTCCTCTCTACTCATAATGCCCCCCCCACCCCCTCAATTCTAATTTCAATTCAATTTAAGGGCATTATTGGCATGGGAAACATATGTTTACATTGCCAAAGCAAGTCAAATATATAGTAAACAAAAAGTGAAATAAACAATAAAAAATGAACAGTAAACATCTCTCTCGCTCTCTCCTCTCTCCCACGCACTCCCTCTGTCTGTGTCCTTGTATTGCTGGCTGCTCTCTCTCTTCATCATCAATAAAACATGATAATTATGACTGTGTTTCTCCCCCTCATCCCTTTCTCCCTTCGACCTTCGGCCTCCCTCAACCGCATAAAACATTCCATTTGAGAAGCACTCTCAGTCCCCTACTGTATTACCTCACGCTGCACCTCCTCATTCACTGAACCTTCTTCAGCCAGAACAATGGCAACAATAGAGACGAAACGAGACATACACAAAGGAAACATTTTACTTTATAACCGTAAGCTAGCTATAAGTGAATAGTAATAATGTAGATAACCAGATAGTTTAACAGGCAGAAATGACCTAAAACTAATGTTATACAAGGTAGATGTCAATTCTTCATGGTAGCTAGCTTGCTAACAATTCTTCGTGGCTATCTGGATAGCTAACAGTTAGCCCTATTGACTTACTATGGGCTTGCGATCTACGCTGCACTGCAGTGGTTATTTTAGGCTGGTAAACATGCCAAAAATTAACACAGAATGTATTTATTAATGTACCAAGATAAAACATTGTAGTCAGGGAACATATGAGATGTAAATATCAACATTTCATTCCGAAGTCGGGGGTTTTTCTCGCTTCAGCTCATTGAGTTCAAGAAATTCTGCGTTATTTTTTAAGTGGTTGCGTCCCTATTTCTGTGCATACTTTCCATTGAGGCTTGCATCGATGCATGCTTCAAAATATGTACAACCCCCACCCCCAAATCTCCCAATCTCTCCTCTCCCATCCTCCTCCTCTCTAACCCCCTACCACCAAATCTCCCAATCTCTCCTCTCCCATCCTCCTCCCTCTCTAACCCCCTACCTCAAATCTCCCAACCCCTCCTCTCCCATGTTAAATCTAGAATTGGCTTCCTGTTTCGCAACAAAGCCTCCTTCACTCATGCTGCTAAACATGCCCTCGTAAACTGACTATCTACCGATCCTTGACTTCGCGATGTCATTTTCAAAATAGCTTCCAACACTCAACTCAGCAAATTGGATGTAGTCCATCACAGTGCCATCCGTTTTGTCACCAAAGCCCCATATACTACCCACCACTGTGACCTGTATGCTCTCGTTGGCTGGCCCTCACTACATATTCGCCGCTAAACCCACTGGCTCCAGGCCATCTATAAATCACTGCTAGGCAAATCCCCGCCTTATCTTAGCTCATTGGTCACCATAGCAGCACCCACCCGTAGTCTACGCTCCAGCAGGTATATCTCACTGGTCATTCCCAAAGCCAACACCTCCTTCCGCCATTCCTTCCAGTTCTGCTGCAAAATGACTGGAACGAACTACAAAAATCTCTGAAGCTGGAGACACTTATCTCCCTCATTAACTTTAAGCATCAGTTGTCAGAGCAGCTTACCGATCACTGTACCTGTACACAGGCCATCTGTAATTAGCCCACCCAACTACCTCATCCCCATATTGTTATTTATTTTGCTCATTTGCACCCCAGTATCTCTATTTGCACATCATCTTCTGCACATCTATCACTCCAGTGTTAATACTAAATTGTAATTATTTTGCACTATGGCCTATTTATTGCCTTACCTCCATAACTTATTACATTTGCACACACTGTATATAGATGTTCTATTTTCTATTGTGTTATTGACTGTACGTTTTTGTTTATTACATTTGTAACTCTGTGTTGATGTTGTTTTTATCGCACTGCTTTGCTTTATCTTGGCCAGGTCGCAGTTGTAAATGAGAACTACCTGACATGAACATGGCGCCGGAGAAGATGGCTGCCGTTTTACAGCCCTCTAACCAATTGTACTATTATGTGTGTTTTTCCTCGTTATTTGTAATTTATTTTGTACATAATGTTTCTGCCATTGTCTCTTATAACCAAAAGGAGCTTCTGGATATCAGGACAGCGATTACTCACCTCTTATTGGAGGAAGATTTTTTCTTCAACGAGGCGGCCGCAAAGAATATCCTACAGACACCCGACAAGGCCCAAATCCCTGTCATTCGCATGAGAAAGAGAGACGGAGATATCGTGGACGTAGGTCGGGGTGCCTTGTAAGGATCCGACGGCGAGCGAGTAAACTGCCTCTCCCATCAATCCTATTAGCCAATCTTCAATCATTTGAGAATAAATTGGATGACCTAAGATTACGGTTATCCTACCAACGGGACATTAAAACTGTAATATCTTATGTTTCACCGAGTCGTGGCTGAACGCGACATGGATAACACATACAGCTGACGGGATATACGCTACATCGGGCAGGATAGAACGTCAGACTCCGTAAGACAAGGGGTGGCGGTCTGTGTATATTTGTAAACAACAGTTGGTGCACAAAATCAAAGGAAGTCTCGAGGTTTTGCTCGCCTGAGGTAGAGTATCTTATGATAAGCTGTAGACCACACTATTTACCAAGAGAGTTTTCATCTATATTTCATTCTATTTACCACCACAAACCAATGCTGGCATTAAGATTGCACTGAATGGGCTGTATAAGGCCATAAGTGAACAGGAAAACGCTCATCCAGAGGCAGCGCTCCTAGTGGCCGGGGACTTTAATGCAGGGAAACTTAGCTGGTAGAGCACGGCGCTTGTAACGCCAAGGTAGTGGGTTCGATCCCCGGGACCACCCATACACAAAAAAAAAAAAAATGTATGCACGCATGACTGTAAGTCGTTTTGGATAAAAGCGTCTGCTAAATGGCATATTATTATTATTATTATTAAATCCGTTCTACCTAATTTCTACCAGCATGTTAAATGTGCAACCAGAGGAAAAAAAAAACTTTACTCCACTAAAGGGTAGAGATTCCGCTTTCAAGGAGCGGGACTCTAACCCAGACGCTTATAAGAAATCCCGCTATGCCCTCCGATGAACCATCAAACAGGCAAAGAGTCAATACAGGACTAAGATTGAATCGCATTACACCGGCTCTGACGCCGTCGGATGTGGCAGGGCTTGAAAACTATTACAGACTACAAAGGGAAGCACAGCTGCGAGCTGCCCAGTGACACAAGACTTCCAGACGAAGCTAAACCACTTCTATGCTCGCCGAGGCAAGCAACACTGAAGCATGCATGAGAGCACCAGCTGTTCCGGATGACTATGTGATCACGCTCTCCGTAGCAGATGTGAGTAAGATTTTTAAGCAGGTCAACATTCACAAGGCCGCAGGGCCAGACGGATTACCAGGACGTGTACTCCGAGCATGTGCTGACCAACTGGCAAGTGTCTTCACTGACATTTTCAACATGTCCCTGACTGAGTCTGTAATACCAACATGTTTCAAGCAGACCACCATAGTCCCCGTGCCCAAGGACACTAAGATAACCTGCCTAAATGACTACCGACCCGTAGCACTGAATCTGTAGCCATGAAGTGCTTTGAAAGGCTGGTCATAGCTCACATCAACACCATTATCCCAGAAACCCTAGACCCACTCTAATTTGCATACCGCCCCAACAGATCCACAGATGATGCAATCTCTATTGCACTCCACACTGCCCTTTCCCACCTGGACAAGAGGAACACCTCGTGAGAATGCTATTCATTGACTACAGCTCAGCATTCAACACCATAGTGCCCTCAAAGCTTATCACTAAGCTAAGGATTCTGGGACTAAACACCTCCCTCTGCAACTGATCCTGGACTTCCCTGACGGGCCGTCCCCAGGTGGTAAGGGTAGGTAACAACACATCTGCCACACTGATCCTCAACACGGGGCCCCTCAGGGGGTGCGTGCTCAGTCCCCTCCTGTACTCCCTGTTCACCCATGACTGCATGGCCAGGCACGACTCCAACACCATCATTAAGTTTGCCGACGACACAACAGTGGTAGGCCTGATCACCGACAACGATGAGACAGCCTATAGGGAGGAAGTCAGACACCTGGCCGTGTGGTGCCAGGATAACAACCTCTCCCTCAACGCGTGACCAAGACAAAGGAGATGATTGTGGACTACAGGAAAAAAAAGAGGACTGAGCACGCCCCATTCTCATCGACAGGGCTGTAGTGGAACAGGTTGAGAGTTTCAAGTTCCTTGGTGTCCACATCACCAACGAACTATCATGGTCCAAACACACCAAGACAGTCGTGAAGAGGGCACGACAAAGCCTATTCCCCCTCAGGAGACTGAAAAGATTTGGCATGGGTCCTCAGATCCTCAAAAAATTATACAGCTTCACCCTGACTGGTTGCATCACCGCCTGGTATGGCAACTGCTTGGCCTCCGACCGCAAGGCACTACAGAGGGTAGTGCGTACAGCCCAGTACATCACTGGGGCCAAGCTTCCTGCCATCCAGGACCTCTATACCAGGCGGTGTCAGAGGAAGGCCCTCAAAATTGTCAAAGACTCCAGCCACCCTAGTCATAGAATGTTCTCTCTGCTACCGCACGGCAAGCGGTACCGGAGTGCCAAGTCTAGGTCCAAAAGACTTCTCAACAGCTTCTACCCCCAAGCCATAAGACTCCTGAACAGCTAATCATGGCTACCCGACTATTTGCACTGCCCCCCACCCCCACCCCCCACCCCCCACCCCCCCACCCCATATTTTTACGCTGCTGCTACTCTGTTAATTATTTATGCATAGTCACTTTAACTCTACCCACATGTACATATTACTTCAACTACCTCAACTACTCAACTAGCCGGTGCCCCGACATTGACTCTGCACCGGTACCCCCTGTATATATAGCCTCCCCTACTGTTATTTTATTTTACTTCGCTCTTTTTTTCTCAACACTTTTTTGTTGTTGTTTTATTTTACTTTTTTATTAAAAATAAATGCACTGTTGGTTAAGGGCTGTAAGTAAGCATTTCACTGTAATGTCTGCACCTGTTGTATTCGGCGCATGTGGCCAATACAATTTGATTTGATTTGATTTGAACTTGTTCTCAACTGGCTTACCTGGTTAAATAAAGGTGAAATAAATAAAGAAATAAAATCCTCCTCCTCTCTAACCCCTACCCCCAAATCTCCCAATCTCTCCTCTCCCCTCTTCCTCTCTGCGTCTCTCACCCTACTCCCCTTTCTCTCAACTCCCCTCTCTCCTCTCTCTCTCTCTCTCTCTCTCTCTCTCTCTCTCTCTCTCTCAATTCAATTCAAGGGGCTTTATTGGCATGCTGGAAACATATGTTTACATTACCAAACCAAGTGAAATAGATAATAAACAAAAGTGAAATAAACAATAAATATTAACAGTAAACATTACACTCACAAAAGTTCCAAAAGAATAAAGACTTTCAAATGTCATATTATGTATATATACAGTGTTGTAACAATGGAAAGTACAAAAGGGAAAATAAATAAACATAAATATGGGTTGTATTTACAATGATGTTTGTTCTTCACTGGTTGACCTTTTCTTGTGGCAACAGTTCACAAATATTGCTGCTGTGATGGCACACTGTGGTATTTCACCCAGTAGATAAGGGAGTTTATCAAAATTGGATTTGTTTTCTAATTCTTGTGGGTCTGTGTAATCTGAGGGAAATATGTGTCTCTAATATGGTCATACTGTCACGAGTTTCCGGCCGAGGCTGCTCCTCCTCCTGGTTCGGGCAGGCTTCGGCGGTCGTCGCCCCCGAGTACTAGCTGCCACCGATCTATGTTTCATGTTCATTTGGTTTTGTCTTGATGTTGTACACCTGTGTCTTGTTAGTCCTCGTTAGTGTCCTATTTAGTTCTCGTTGGTTGTGTGTGTCTTTGTGTGTGATTGCTCTTCTGTTTCGTGTTGGAGCTACTATTTTCCCTCCAGTGTTTTGGAGAGGTTCTTTTGCACATGTTAGTGCGCCGTTTGTTTTGTCGCCTGTGTGCGCCGTGTATTCGCCTTCGGGCTTATTGTGCTTATGTCTTTAGTGAATATTGCACTAAAGCCTTTGGACTGAGCCTCTGCGTCCTGCGCCTGATTCATACACCACCCCCACCTTCAGCACCCATTGACAGAATCACACACCATAATGGAATCAGCAGGATCGGCAGTGACGCCTGTGTCGCTCGAGGAGCATATCCGTGGGCAAGATGACCAGATAAGACAACTGGAGACCGCTCTACAGGACGTAATCAACACCTTGCACCGATGGGAGGCCAGCAGGGTACCCACACCTCCACCTACCCTGCCCACCCCATCGGCCGGTCCACCAGTCCCAGGTTCGAACCCAGGGGATTCGCCTCGCTCCCGAGGGCGTATGACGGAACAGCTGCCGGGTGTCAGGGGTTCCTCCTGCAGGTGGAGCTCTACCTGGCCACTGTACACCCGGTGCCCTCGGGACACGAGAGCGTTTCCGCCTCATCTCCTGTCTCACGGGCAAGGCGTTGGAGTGGGCTAACGCCGAGTGGAGGAAGATGGACGCCCACACCATCTCCTACGCCGAGTTCTCCCGTCGCTTCAAGGCCGTGTTCGACCATCCACCTGAGGGCAAAGCGGCGGGGGAGCGTCTAGTCCACCTGAGACAGTGTTTTGGAGAGGTTCTTTTGCACATGTTAGTGCGCCGTTTGTTTTGTCGCCTGTGTGCGCCGTGTATTCGCCTTCGGGCTTATTGTGCTTATTTCTTTAGTGAATATTGCCTAGCACCAGGGGAAGGATGGAGAACCTGTGCCAGGAGAGAAAAGAGGATGGAGAGAAGAGGATAAAGGAGGGGGGAACACTAGCACCATGGAAGGATGGAGACTCTGTCAGACTGGGGCCGTGCCAGGACACGATACACTGGAGAGGAAGAGAGGGGGAGGAGGAGAAGAGAGGGGGAGGAGGAGAAGAGAGGGGGAGGAGAGGAAGAGAGGGGTGGAGAGGGGGATAAGATGAGGAGAGAGGAGAGAGGATAGAGAGGAGAGAGGAGAGAGGAGAGAGGAGAGAGGAGAGAGAGGAGAGAGGGGAGGCAGGTAGCTTAGTGGTTCAGAGCGTTGTGCCAGTAACCGAAAGGTCGCTGGTTCTAATCCCCGAGCCGACTAGGTGAAAAAGAGGAGAGAGGAGAGAGAAGAGAGAAGAAATGGAGGAAGAGTGTGAAAGTAAGAGAGAAAAAAAGAGTGAGGAGAGATTGTCACCAACATCAATATAATATAACCCTATATCAATATATTCATATTTCAACATCATAACAACGTCAATATAACCATATTCCAAGGTCATAAAAACGTCAATATAACTATATTCCAACGTCAATATAACCATATTCCAACGTCAATATAACCATATTCCAACGTCATAAAAACATCAACATAACTATATTCCAACGTCTTAACAATGTCAATATAACCATATTCCAACGTCACAGACGCATAGTGATGAGCCAACCATAGTACGGCTGGAACAATGTCACTGAAACCTGGAGCTAACAGCACTCTAACCTTCTGCCAGGGCGTCTGTCTGTCTGTCTGCAGTGTGTTATCTCCCCATCCTGTCATCAGCTGGGATTATCAGGAACAGGAATCAGAGAATATCATGTGACGTCAGAGAGAGTGTGTGTGTCAGAGAGATGGAGGGATGGAGAGAGTGATATAGAGAGGGGGGTGAGCAGTGACCAGCACCAGAGACAGACACAACAACAGTCGTACTGTCTCCATAGTAACAGTGATGTCGCTCTAGTCCAGTGTTCCGATTACGCAATTACAAAATCTATCTATCTATCTATCTATCTATCTATCTATCTATCTATCTATCTATCTATCTATCTATCTATCTATCTATCTATCTATCTATCTATCTATCTATCTATCTATCTATCTATCTATCTATCTATCTATCT
The DNA here is from genome assembly GCF_020615455.1 of Coregonus clupeaformis. Lineage (NCBI taxonomy): Eukaryota > Metazoa > Chordata > Actinopteri > Salmoniformes > Salmonidae > Coregonus > Coregonus clupeaformis. Next base: position 24,480 of record NW_025535654.1, on the reverse strand, counting down.
ATCTATCTATCTATCTATCTATCTATCGCTCGATCGTCTGTCTGTCCATCTGTCTATCCTCCCTCCCTCCCTCCCTCCCTCCCTCCCTCCCTCCCTCCCTCCCTCCCTCCCTCCCTCCCTCCCTCCCTCCCTCCCTCTCCCCTTTATCCCATCCCTCCATCCATCTCTCTCTCTACATCAGTAATCCGTTCATTATGTGTGTGTTTATCATGGATTCGGGACAGTAGGGGTCGTGACCTGGAAATAATAAGACCCAATTACTGTGAGTCATAGTCTAATGCTACACACACACACACACGCAGGCACTCAAGCACACATAGGGAGACGCACACACACACACACACACGATCACATGCACACACAACTCCCATCCTTTCCATTTTTAGACTTTCTTCACATCTTTATTTTCTTTGTTTATTTGGTTATGTATCTGCTTCCTCCTCTCCTCCTCCCCTCCTCTACTGCTTCTCCTTCATCTCACATTTCCTCTCTCTCTTCTCCTCCTCTAATCTGTTCCAGTGTGTACAGATGTAACAGAGGTTGAAATTTCACCAACGGTGTTCTATAGCTCAACTGGTTGGTACGTTGTCAAAGAGGGCGGTCAGGTGTGTTAGGGATCAGAGGATCACCGGTTGGAGCCCGGTAAGGGGACAGGGACAGGGACAGTGGAGGAAGAGAAGCTGTTAGCAACACACTGACGTCGGTTTCACAGTAAGACAGAGAGATGGTAAACAGGAACATTTATCCCTCCTCCCCTCTTCTCCTTCTCCTCTCCTCTCCTTCTCCCTCTCCCTCTCCTCTCCTCTCTCTCCTCTCCTCTCCTCTCTCCTCTCCTCTCCTCTCTCTCCTCTCCTCTCTCTCTCCCTCTCCTCTCCTCTCCTCTCCTCTCCTCCAGTAACAACAGGAGACTGTTAGATGGTAAACAGGAACATTTATTTCAGGTTTAACATAAAGAACCATGCTGTCTCTCTCAACAGATCATCAATATTTTAGATTACTCTGAATGAGGCCCAAAATGACACCCTATTCTATATATAGTGCGCTACTTTGGGCTCTGGTCTAAAAGTAGCACACTGTATTTAACTTCTGTGTCTCTGTCTCTCTTTCTCCACAACCCCAAACGGTTTCCATATTCAGTCAGTCAAAATGTATTTTCCTAAAATGTATAGACACACCAACTGTCCCAGATACAGGCTCTCTCTCTAGATATAGTCAATCAGTCCTCCTTCTCCTCCTCTCTGTCTCTAGAGATAGAGTTAATCAGTCCTCCTTCTCCTCCTCCTCTCCGCTTCCTCTCCTTCTTCCTCCTCCTCCTCCTCTTCTCGAGATATAGTCCATCAGTCCTCCTTCTCCTCCTCTCTCTCTCTAGAGAGTCCATCAGTCCTCCTTCTCCTCCTCTCTCTCTCTCTCTAGAGATAGTCCAACAGTCCTCCTTCTCCTCCTCTCTGTCTCTAGAGATAGAGTCCATCAGTCCTCATTCTCCTCCTCCTCTCCTCTTCCTCTCCTTCCTCCTCCTCCTCCTCCTCCTCCTCTCGAGATATAGTCCATCAGTCTCTCTCCCACTCCTCTCCTCCTCCTCCTCCTCCTCCTCCTCTCTCTGTATAGAGATATAGTCCTTCAGTCCCATTCCTCCTCCTCTCCTCTCCTCTCTTCCTCTCTAGAGATATAGTCCGTCAGCCTCTCCTCTCCTCTCCTCTCCTCTCCTCTCCTCTCCTCTCCTCTCCCTCTCCTCTCCTCTCCTCTCCTCTCCTCCTCTCCTCTCCTCTCCTCTCCTCTCCTCTCCTCTCCTCTCCTCTCCTCTTCTATCCATCGCTCTGTATAACATGAAACAGGGTTACATTATAGATGACCTGGTGTCCGTTGTTCCATGTATAGAGAGCTCTCTCTGGGGTTGTAGTCCATCATGGAGATGTGAGAGTACTGGTTGTGGAAGGGGATGTCTGTACTCATAGCTGGAGGAGTTAGTGTGGTAAGCAAAGTGGACCTTGGCTCCGGCCAGATGGGGAGTTGGTGACGTACAGGGTACCACAGATCATGAAGGTCTCCCCTGCACTGCGTTTAGGAAACCCTGTGTCCCAACTCCGGAGAATGTTGAGCGAATGAGGATCCAACCGACTGACCTGGAGAGAGGGAGGGAGGGGGTGAGAGGGGGAGGGAGGAGGGAGGGGGGAGGGAGAGAGGAGGGAGGGAGGGAGGGAGAGGGGGAGGGAGATAAAGGGAAAGAGAGAGATGTGACCTGGGACACACTCACACACACCCTTCCTACCAGTATGTTAGAGGTGTAGAGTACCTACCAGTATGTTAGAGGTGTAGACTACCTACCAGTATGTTAGAGGTGTAGTCTACCTACCAGTATGTTAGAGGTGTAGACTACCTACCAGTATATTAGAGGTGTAGTCTACCTACCAGTATGTTAGAGGTGTAGACTACCTACCAGTATGTTAGAGGTGTAGAGTACCTACCAGTATGTTAGAGGTGTAGACTACCTACCAGTATGTTAGAGATGTAGACTACCTACCAGTATGTTAGAGGTGTAGACTACCTACCAGTATGTTAGAGATGTAGACTACCTACCAGTATGTTAGAGGTGTAGACTACCTACCAGTATGTTAGAGGTGTAGACTACCTACCAGTATGTTAGAGGTGTAGACTACCTACCAGTATGTTCCCAGCGTTAGGTATGGAGGTGTAGACTGCCCAGAAGCCAGTCTCATCAGCCATCAGGTCTATATCAGAAGACCCCCCCCAGCTGTAGGGGAAGGTGTTGTTGTAACCCGCTCCACTCAGACTCCTCTGGAGCACCACACTACGGGAACGGAAGTGGTACTGCACCTACAGGACAGAACAAGGGGACAGAGCGAGGACAGGGGAGACAGAGAGAGGACAGGGGGACAGAGAGAGAGGGATCAGGGGAGACAGAGAGAGGACAGGGGGGACAGAGAGAGACAGGGGGACAGAGAGAGGACAGGGGAGACAGAGAGAGGACAGGGGGACAGAGAGAGGACAGGGGAGACAGAGAGAGGACAGGGGGACAGAGAGAGGACAGGGGAGACAGAGAGGGATCAGGGGAGACAGAGAGAGGACAGGGGAGACAGAGAGAGGACAGGGGAGACAGAGAGAGGACAGGGGAGACAGAGAGAGGACAGGGGGGACAGAGAGAGAGGGATCAAGGGAGACAGAGAGAGGACAGGGGAGACAGAGAGAGGACAGGGGAGACAGAGAGAGGACAGGGGGGACAGAGAGAGGACAGGGGGACAGAGAGAGGACAGGGGAGACAGAGAGAGGACAGGGGAGACAGAGAGAGAAAGGGGGAGACAGAGAGAGAGGGATCAGGGGAGACAGAGAGAGGACAGGGGGACAGAGAGAGGGACAGGGGAGACAGAGAGAGGACAGGGGAGACAGAGAGAGGACAGGGGAGACAGAGAGAGGACAGGGGGAAAGAGAGAGGACAGGGGGACAGAGAGAGAGGGATCAGGGGAGACAGAGAGAGGACAGGGGAGACAGAGAGAGGACAGGGGGACAGAGAGAGGACAGGGGAGACAGAGAGAGGACAGGGGAGACAGAGAGAGGACAGGGGAGACAGAGAGAGAGGGATCAGGGGAGACAGAGAGAGGACAGGGGGACAGAGAGAGGACAGGGGAGACAGAGAGAGGACAGGGGAGACAGAGAGAGGACAGGGGAGACAGAGAGAGGACAGGGGGGACAGAGAGAGGACAGGGGAGACAGAGAGAGGACAGGGGAGACAGAGAGAGGACAGGGGAGACAGAGAGAGAGACAGGGGGACAGAGAGAGGACAGGGGGACAGAGAGAGGACAGGGGAGACAGAGAGAGGACAGGGGAGACAGAGAGAGGACAGGGGAGACAGAGAGAGGACAGGGGGACAGAGAGAGGACAGAGGGACAGAGAGAGAGGGATCAGGGGAGACAGAGAGAGGACAGGGGCACAGAGAGAGGACAGGGGAGACAGAGAGAGGACAGGGGAGACAGAGAGAGGACAGGGGAGACAGAGAGAGGAAAGGGGGACAGAGAGAGGACAGGGGAGACAGAGAGAGGACAGGGGGAGACAGAGAGAGGACAGGGGGGACAGAGAGAGGGATCAGGGGAGACAGAGAGACGACAGGGGGACAGAGAGAGGACAGGGGAGACAGAGAGAGGACAGGGGAGACAGAGAGAGGACAGGGGGACAGAGAGAGGACAGGGGAGACAGAGAGAGGACAGGGGAGACAGAGAGAGGACGGGGGAGACAGAGAGAAGACAGGGGGACAGAGAGAGAGGGGTGTCAGGGGAGACAGAGAGAGAGGCCTGTGCTCGTGCCGGTCTGCACATGCATGGGTGTGTGTTTGTGTGCGTAGTGTAGCATACCATTATGTTGCTCTGGTGTTTGTTGTAGTACAGTGATCCGTTGTAGACCACATGACCTGTCCCGGCCCAGGGGTGAGGTAATAGGTGCTGGACAAAGTTCTGTCCTCTAGTGAAGTCTCCCATGGTCCTGTACTCTAATACACGCCTCCCCTTATAGTAACCATCCATAGACCACACCTAGAGAGAGAGAGAGGAGAGAGAGAGGAGAGAGAGAGAGAGAGAGTGTGAGAGAGAGTGAGAGAGAGAGAGAGAGAGAGAGAGACAGAGAGAGAGCTCAAAGACATTGCTCCTGCATTTTTAACAAAAAATATAGATTTAGAGTTAGATAAAGTTGGATTTTGGCAGGGACATATACAGGATGCTACCCTCCACAACATAACCTTCATTCCAAACCAAAACTCCAAACCTACAACCTGATTTTGGACGGAATTACCTGGAAAGCTTTCTACTACCAAGGATTACTATTCTCAAACTATACAGCAAATGCTCTGGCAAACAAACAGAAACCTGAAAACACCATCCAACCTGGAACAGAGTGAGTAATGTTTAGTACGAAGCAATTTTTCACTTTCAAAACCAAGAAGAAAAATACATTACAATGATATATTTTATTTTATAAGGACTGAATGCTAAGGCTACCAAGCTTAAACTTGCTTTTACAAAGAGATACAATTTCAATTAGCACTGACGTGTGAAGTGAGAGGTGTCAAAGCCCCTGAGCCCAACAATGGCAGGAGAGTCGTACAGTCTACCCCAACCAAATGGAGAGGCCTTAGAAGCACCCCCACTGTTCAGAGGTCATTAAAATACAGTACCCTCTGAATGTAAAAACGACAAGACACGAAAAGAGTACAAATTGAAACTTCTTTTGGGGAAGCAGGAGACACTTTTTGCTGATTTGTATAAAAATGGGAACATAAGCAACCTTATCTTCCACACAGACCATCCCCTGGCATGGCACAGTGCTATACTAGCACACTACCCCTCTGTTAAGAGGGGGGTGTTAGCGACTGGGTGGAAACTCAGGATACTGGACAACGAGGACTCTGAGTCGTCTAATATTAATCTCTATAAATCTGGAACCATTTTGGTTCAAGGCAACACCAAACAGTTCCAGCTGGACTTTCACCTAATCAAAGAAATAGCTCAGCAGGAGAAGCTCTCCCTTGAGAAAGATACCCCTACCCCGAGCGGGTCAGACCAGACCTCTTCATTAAATAACCCCCACAGAGCAACCCCAAGTAGAAAGTCAACTTCCCAGCACAGAGTACTACTCCCTCATTGAAATGAAGGATAAATTCACCCAGCTGGAGGTAAGGCAGGTGGAGCTGGAACAGCAGGTGAACACACTCCAGTCAGCACAGACCCAGACAACAGTCACGCACAACAACACCCCCCTTAACTAGACCTGGAGAGCTGCAGGTAGAGAGAGACATGTCTGCACTCTGGACTGTGGTGAGACAACATCAACAGGAGAAAGAGCAGGAGCAGGAGAAGAACAGAGCACTAGAGGAGAGGATCAGAGTGCTGGAGGAGAAGGTGAGAACGATGACGGGTGACATAGAACAACCCAGTAGAGAGCTGGCCACCCCCGCAGAGAAGCCAGCAGAACAGCCCACCTCAGATCCTGGCCAAAGTCTCGAGCACCGCAGCAGAACAGTACACCCTAGACCCTGACCATAGCCTCGACATCACACACAGACAAACAAATGAAGAACCCCAAGCCCAGGGGATCCCAACCCCTCTGAGCAACCCCCCAGTCAGACACCCTGATAGCCCTCATGACGACCCCCCACACCCACTGAGGACATACACAAGCCACAGATTGTACTCCTTATGGACTCAAACGGGAAATACATACAAGAAAATAAACTTTTTCCAAAACACACAGTGTCTAAACTCTGGTGTCCAAACACCCAGCGCCCTAGACCTTCTGTCTGAGGACCGACTAGGATCACCCAGCCACATAATAATACACACAGGCACAAACGACCTGAGAACACAGCAGGAAAGGGGTGGCCACATCACTCAAGGGAGTGATAGAAAAAGCTTCTTCTACTTTCCCCAACGCACAAGTGGTTATCTCAACCCTGTTACCACGAAAAGACTTCCACCCTGCTACCATACAGCGGGTAAACGCAAGTATTTCCCGTGACTGTGCATCAAAACCAAATGTCTACCTGGCCCACCACTCCACCCCTGGATGTAAACAGCCTTTATGACCAGGTCCACCTTTACAAGGCAGCAGTGCCCACCTTCGCCCCGGACCCTAAAGGATATCGCCTCAACCGCAGACCCAACACCTCACACAGGAGCAACAGATCAACAGACACCCCGCCCAGACCAGCGAGACACTCTCCCAGACCTGCGGGACCCCCCTCAGGACCTACACACATAGAGGACCCCCGCAGAGAGGACCTACATCCAGACCACAGCACCATCAACCACATCTACACCCCCACCAATTCTCCCCCAAGTCAACCATGCCCACACCCCATTTAGGCCCCCCAGATCAGACCTATGCCCCTCCTACCCACCCCAAGCCCCCCACTCCCACAAAGAGGGCCTCAACATGAAAGTCACACATACGCCCAGGCCGTGAGCAGGCAAACAGGCCCAACACCCACTCTTACACTAGCCCAAGCCAATGGCATGTACCAGATGCTCAGCAGGCTCTGCTCACAATACTGGCCTGAGGCCAAACCACACAACCAACAACATTAGACACTTTATGGAACACAAAGCCTTCACTATTTCATCCTGGAATATCCAAGGCCTGAGGTCATCTGCCTTTGGCCTAAAGAGCAGGAATCTGGACTTCACCAAAGAAATCGGAAATACAGACATTGTCATCCTACAAGAAACATGGTATAGAGGAGACGGACCCACTGGTTGCCCTCTAGGTTACAGAGAGCTGGTAGTCCCATCCACCAAACTACCAGGTGTGAAACAGGGAAGGGACTCAGGGGGGGTATGCTAATTTGGTATAGAGCAGACCTAACTCACTCTATTAAATTAATCAAAACAGGAACATTTTACATTTGGTTAGAAATTCAAAAGGAAATTATCTCAACTGAGAAAAAATGTCCTCCTGTGTGCTACCTATATCCCCCCCACTAGAATCCCCATACTTTAATGAAGACAGTTTCTCCATCCTGGAGGGGGAAATCAATCATTTCCAGACCCAGGGACATGTACTAGTCTGTGGCGACCTAAATGCCAGAACTGGACAAGAACCTGACACCCTCAGCACACAGGGGGACAAACACCTACCTGGAGGTGACAGCATTCCCTCCCCATATGCCCCCTAGGCACAACTACGACAACATAACCAACAAAAACGGGTCACGACTCCTGCAGCTTTGTCGCACACTGGGTATGTACATAGTCAATGGTAGGCTTCGAGGGAGCTCCTATGGTAGGTACACCTATAGCTCATCTCTTGGCAGTAGTACTGTAGACTACTTTATCACTGACCTCAACCCAGAGTCTCTCAGAGCGTTCACAGTCAGCCCACTGACACCCCTATCAGACCACAGCAAAATCACAGTCTACTTGAACAGAGCAATACTCAATCATGAGGCATCAAAGCCAAAGGAACTGAATAATATTAAGAAATGCTATAGATGGAAGGAAAGTAGTGTTGAAACCTACCAAAAAACAATTAGGAAACAACAAATTCAATCCATTCTAGACAACTTCCTGGACAAAACTTTCCACTGTAATAGTGAAGGTGTAGACTTGGCAGTAGAAAACCTAAACAGTATATTTGACCTCTCAGCTTCCCTATCAAATCTAAAAATCTCTAACAGAAAACCAAAGAAAAGTAATAACAGTGATAAATGGTTTGATGAAGAATGCAAAAACCTAAGAAAGAAATTGAGAAACCTATCCAACCAAAAACATAGAGACCCAGAAAACCTGAGCCTACGCCTTCACTATGGTGAATCACTAAAACAATACAGAAATACACTACGGAAAAAGAAGGAACAGCATGTCAGAAATCAGCTCAATGTAATTGAAGAATCCATAGACTCTAACCACTTCTGGGAAAATTGGAAAACACTAAACAAACAACAACACGAAGAGCTATCTATCCAAAACGGAGATGTATGGGTAAACCACTTCTCCAATCTTTTTGGCCCTATAACAGAGAACAAACAGCAAAAAAATATACATGATCAAATGCAAATCTTAGAATCAACTATTAAAGACTACCAGAACCCACTGGATTCTCCAATTACATTGAATGAACTACAGGACAAAATACAAACCCTCCAACCCAAAAAGTCCTGTGGTGTTGATGGTATCCTCAATGAAATGATAAAATATACAGACCACAAATTTCAATTAGCTATACTTAAACTCTTTAACATCATCCTTAGCTCTGGCATCTTCCCCAATATTTGGAACCAAGGACTGATCACCCCCAATCCACAAAAGTGGAGACAAATTTGACCCCAATAACTACCGTGGGATATGCGTCAACAGCAACCTTGGGGAAAATCCTCTGCATTATCATTAACAGCAGACTAGTTCATTTCCTCAGTGAAAACAATGTACTGAGCAAATGTCAAATTGGCTTTTTACCAAATTACCGTACGACAGACCAGGTATTCACCCTGCACACCCTAATTGACAAACAAACAAACCAAAACAAAGGCAAAGTCTTCTCATGCTTTGTTGATTTCAAAAAAGCTTTTGACTCAATTTGGCATGAGGGTCTGCTATACAAATTGATGGAAAGTGGGGTTGGGGGAAAAACATACGACATTATAAAATCCATGTACACAAACAACAAGTGTGCGGTTAAAATTGGCAAAAAAACACACAGATTTCATTCCACAGGGCCGTAGGGGTGAGACAGGGATGCAGTTTAAGCCCCACCCTCTTCAACATATATATCAACGAATTGGCGAGGGCACTAGAACAGTCTGCAGCACCCGGCCTCACCCTACTAGAATCTGAAGTCAAATGTCTTCTGTTTGCTGATGATCTGGTGCTTCTGTCACCAACCAAGGAGGGCCTACAGCAGCACCTAGATCTTCTGCACAGATTCTGTCAGACCTGGGCCCTGACAGTAAATCTCAGTAAGACAAAATAATGGTGTTCCAAAAAGGTCCAGTTGCCAGGACCACAAATACAAATTCCATCTAGACACCGTTGCCCTAGAGCACACAAAAAACTATACATACCTCGGCCTAAACATCAGCGCCACAGGTAACTTCCACAAAGCTGTGAACGATCTGAGAGACAAGGCAAGAAGGGCCTTCTATGCCATCAAAAGGAACATACAATTTGACATACCAATTAGGATCTGGCTAAAAATACTTGAATCAGTTATAGAACCCATTGCCCTTTATTGCCCTGAGGTCTGGGGTCCGCTCACCAACCAAGAATTCACAAAATGGGACAAACACCAAATTGAGACTCTGCATGCAGAATTCTGCAAAAACATCCTCCGTGTACAACGTAAAACACCAAATAATGCATGCAGAGCAGAATTAGGCCAATACCCGCTAATTATCAAAATCCAGAAAAGAGCCGTTAAATTCTATAACCACTTAAAAGGAAGCGATTCCCAAACCTTCCATAACAAAGCCATCACCTACAGAGAGATGAACTTGGAGAAGAGTCCCCTAAGTAAGCTTGTCCTGGGCCTCTGTTCACAAACACAAACAGACCCCACACAGCCCCAGGACAACAACAACAACAACAACAACACAATTAGACCCAACCAAATCATGAGAAAACAAAAAGAGAATTACTTGACACATTGGAAAGAACAAACAAAAAAACAGAGCAAACTAGAATGCTATTTGGCCCTCAACAGAGAGAACACAGTGGCAGAATACCTGACCACTGTGACTGACCCAAACTTAAGGAAAGCTTTGACTATGTACAGACTCAGTGAGCATAGCCTTGCTATTGAGAAAGGCCGCCGTAGGCAGACCTGGCTCTCAAGAGAAGACAGGCTATGTGCACACTGCCCACAAAATGAGGTGGAAACTGAGCTGCACTTCCTAACCTCCTGCCAAATGTATGACCATATTAGAGACACATATTTCCCTCAGATTACAGCGATCCACAAAGAATTCGAAAACAAACCCAATTTTGATAAACTCCCTTATCTACTGGGTGAAAAACCACAGTGTGCCATCACAGCTGCAAGATTTGTGACCTGTTGCCACAAGAAAAGGGCAACCAGTGAAGAACAAACACCATTGTAAATACAACCCATATTTATGTTTATTTATTTTCCCATTTGTACTTTAACTATTTGCACATTGTTACAACACTGTATATATACATAATATGACATTTGAAATGTCTTTATTCTTTTGAAACTTCTGAGTGTAATGTTTACTGTTAATATTTATTGTTTATTTCACTTTTGTTTACTATCTACTTCACTTGCTTTGGCAATGTTAACACACGTTTCCCATGCCAATAAAGCCCTTAAATTGAAATTGAATTGAATTGAGAAAGAGAGAGAGAGACTGCTTGATAAGGCCCAGCTCGGGTCGCCAAGCCACATAATCATACACACCGGAAGCAACGACCTGCGTGCTCAGCAGGAGAGGGTGGCGACTTCACATACGGGGAGTGATTGAGAAGGCCTCCGCAATCTTCCCCAACTCAAGGATTGTGATGTCAACCCTTCTACAGAGGAAGGACTTCCACCCTGCCACAATCCAAAGAATAAACGCCAGCCTCTCCCGGGACTGTGCCCTGCGACCCAATGTACACCTGGCCCACCATCCCACCCTCGATCTGGACTGTCTCTATGACCATGTTCACCTGTACAGGGAGACAGTCCCCATCCTTGCTAAGACTCTCAAGGACGCCGCTTAAACCGCATCCTGACCTCTCCACCCAGGAATAGCGGAGCAATCTCCACCCCCGAGTTCACCGAGACAACACCCCGGACCAACACCCTGGACCCCACAGCCACGGCCACAGCACCACCAACCTCAAGGCCCACCACAGCCAGCGCAGCACAGACCACCCCAGCCCAGCTTCAGACCCACCCAGACGAGGCCTAACACCCCCCCCACCGCAGACCCATACCTGGAGGAGCCACAGCCCGGCAGACAGAGCTATGCACAAGCTGTGAGAGGAGCACTGGCCCAGCTCCCACCAACGAAATTAGTGACATCAAACAAATGCTGAATCTACTATGCTCATATGTGATAGGCTGAGGGTCATGGTAAGATGAGCACAAGAACTCCACCATCCTCACACTACATCCACCCAAGTGGCATGACACAAATACTATCTTAAATGATAAACAAATCAAATTTGCATAATAAGAGTTTACCTTAATTTAAAAATCCTATTTTAATAGTTCTTGTTGGATTGTGAGTGGTAAAGAAAAAACAGTTATGAAGTCTTTTTACGTTGCATGTTGGAATTTACAAGGATTGAATGTTATGATTTAACTGGATAGAACCCAAATGCAGACAAGTACACCAAGCCAGAGAAGTTAACAGGTTTATTATAATGTTCAATAGTCCAGGTTTCCAATAAATGGGGAAGAGCAAGTCCAGGTTACAGTGAGGGTACAGATCCAGGTCAGGGCAGGTGTGGTACCGTAATGTCCTAGTGTCCGTGGGGAGTCCAAAGGAGAGGTCCGATAGTGGAGAGCAGGATGGTGGTGGCAGGAGTGAAGCGGAGGCAGGAGTCAGGTTCCAAATATATGGTTGTCTTGACTATGATCTGACGATGAGTGGCAAGTTTGACCGGGTCTTAAAGGGGCTGAGGTGATTATGGTGAATGAGCTGCAGCTGGAACCCTGACTCCCGCACACCCAGACTTCACTCCTGCAATCAAGGACAAACAGAGGGGAGGGGAAGAGCAGAGAGAGCTACCTAGCAGCAGTAGGCCTAACAGTACCCCCCCCCTCTACGGACGCCACCTGGCGGCCGACAGGGTTTATCGGGATGTAACCGATGAAATTCACGGACCAGAGCAGGATCCACAATGAAGCTCCTGGGCACCCAGGAACGTTCCTCAGGACCATAACCCTCCCAATCCACCAGGTAATGGAAACCACGACCCCGGCGGCGAACATCCAGAAGTCGCCGGACAGTGTAGACAGGACCCCCACCCACGATCCGGGGCGGAGGAGGGGGACGAGAGGGCGGGCACAGAGGGCTGACAGACACAGGCTTGATCTGGGATACATGAAAAGTGGAATGAACCCGTAGGGAGGCAGGAAGCTGTAGCTTAACCGCCAGGGGGTTAACAATAGACAGTATCTTGAACGGTCCTATAAAACGCGGTGCCATCTTCTTAGATTCTACTTTCAATGGAAGATCACGTGACTTAAGCCATACCTCTTGACCAGGAGAGTAACCGGGAGCCTGGGACCGGTGACGGTTGGCTTGCCTCTGCATGTATGACGAAGCTCGGGACAGAGCTACCCTGGCCTTCCTCCAGACCTTGAAGCAGCGGGCGCATGTGGGACTGCACCGGGTACCGCCAGTTCCCTCTCTTGAGAAGGGAACAGGGGAGGTTGATAACCCAGAGCACACAGAAAGGGAGACAAACCAGAGGAAGCGTTAGTCAAGGTGTTATGAGCATATTCCACCCAGGGGAGCATGGAGCTCCAAGACCCAGGGTTAGACCCTGTGACACAGCGGAGAGCGGTCTCCATCTCCTGGTTCGCTCTCTCGGCTTGCCCGTTGGTCTGGGGGTGATATCCAGAGGACAGGCTGGATGTGATGCCCAAAGCTTTACAGAAAGCTTTCCATACCTGGGAGACAAACTGGGGACCCCTGTCGGAGACAATATCAGTGGGCAGACCATGAGAGCGGAACACATGTTCAACCAAAATATCAGCCGTTCTCTGGCAGTGGGCAGTTTAGGTAGGGCCAAAAATGAGCAAACTTAGAAAAACGATCAATCACAGTAAGAATGACAGTCTTTCCAGACGCAGGGGGGAAGTCCAGTGACAAAATCCAAAGCAATGTGGGACCAGGGCCGACTGGGTATTGGCAGAGGTCGTAGATGACCAGCGCTGGCCTGGGTGGAGTTCTTACTGTGCACAGACCGCATAAGCAGCAATGAAGGCTTCAGTGTCCGCCTCCATCCTGGGCCACCAGAACTTCCGTCCGCACAAAGTCAAGGGTCCGAGTAACTCCAGGGTGACAGGTAAGGGGAGACGAGTGAGCCACTGAAGTACCTGGGAGCGAACAGACTCAGGGACAAACAACCGGTTAGGAGGACCACCTCCCAGGGTCAGCTTGATGATGTTGAGCCTGTCTAACAATCCCTTCGATGTCACATGTAATGGCCGCAATACTGCAGGTAGGAGGCAAGATGGGTTCAGGGTTACTACCAGTATCAACAGCAGAATGAACACGAGACAGGGCGTCAGGCTTGACGTTGCGTGACCCAGGACGGTAAGACAGAGAAAATTGAATCTCCCAAAAAATAGTGCCCACCTGGCTTGACGGGGATTGAGCTGCTTAGCTGACTGGATGTATGCCAGATTCTTGTGATCCGTCCAAACGATGAAGGGTTGTTCCGCCCCCTCCAACCAATGCCGCCACTCCTCGAGAGCCAGCTTAACGAGCGAGCAGTTCACGATTGCCAACATCATAATTCCTCTCTGCCTGAGAAAGCTTCCGTGAAAGAAAAGCACAGGGATGCAGTTTGTTATCTTCAGGAAAACGTTGTGACAAAACCGCACCTACCCCAGTGTCGGATGCATCCACCTCCACGACAAACTGGCGGTCTGGGTCCGGCTGCATCAGAATGGGAGCCGAGGCGAAGCGATGTTTCCAGTTCTTCGAACGCTGATTCGGCCCCTTCATTCCAAGCAAACGGTAGTGAGATGGAGGTGAGAGCGGTGAGTGGTGCCGCAATGCGGCTGTAGTCCTTGATGAACCTCCTGTAGAAGTTCGCAAACCCCAGGAATCGTTGAAGTTGTTTGCGGGTGGAGGGGCTGGCCAGTCCGTGACTGCAGAGATCTTAGCTGGGTCCATCCGCAACTCCCCCTGAGCGATTATGTAACCCAAAAGAGGTCTCAGACACATGAAATTCACATTTCTCCATCTTCACAAATAGTTTGTTCTCCAACAACCTTTGCAACACCTGGCGACATGCAGTTCATGTTCCTGGGAGGACTCTGAGAAAATCAGGATATCATCCAGATAGACAAAAACAAACGATTCAACATGTCCCGAAGGACATCATTCACGAGTGCCTGAAAAACAGCAGGGGCATTAGACAAACCAAAAGGCATGACCAGATACTCAAAATGTCCCAAGGGTGTGTTGAAGGCAGTCTTCCATTCATCACCTTTTACGAATGCGCACCAGGTGATACGCATTTCGTAGATCAAGTTTCGTAAAGATGGTAGCACCATGAAGGAGGGGAAAAGCAGAATTAATCAAAGGCAGAGAATACTTGTTCTTAATGGTGATATTGTTAAGTCCACGGTAATCAATACAGGGTCTGAGGGTCTTATCCTTCTTAGCAACAAAAAAGAATCCTGCTCCTACAGGTGACGAGGAAGGACGCATAATACCTGCCACATGAGTCCCGAATGTAGTTCTCCATAGCCTGCGTCTCCGGCCGGGAGAGATTGTACAGGCGACTGCTGGGGAAGCGGGCTCCTGGCTGGAGGTCAATGGCGCAGTCATAAGGCCGGTGAGGAGGAAGAGAAGTAGCTCTGTGTTTGCAGAAAACGGATGCCAGGTCATGATACGCGTCAGGAACAGCAGAAAGAGCCATGGACTCCAGTGGAGGTTGAGGCACAGTACTGGCAGGAGTCTGAGCAGAACACAAACAATTCACATGACAAAAAGTGCTCCATGAAACAATGCTACCTGTCACCCAATCAATGTGTGGATTGTGTCTTATGAGCCAGGGGATACCAAGGACCAGGGGGTCTGTGGGCAGTCGATAATATGGAATTGAATGTTCTCCTGATGATTTCCCGACACTCTAAGACACACAGGAACAGTCTGATGGGTATCACGGGTCAACAATTGTCCATTTAGACCCTTAGCCTGCAGCGGACAGTCCATAGGAACAGTCTCCAAATCCATCTGTTGAGCCCACTCTCTATCCAAAAAGCTTTCATCGGCACCAGAGTCAATCAGCGCACTAACCGAGAAATTCTGAGACTGCCACTGGAGGGATGCCTGGAGCAGAATGCGGGAGAAGAGGAAGAATCGCTGCTCGGCTCACCAAAACTTCTCCCATTAATGATGAGCCGGGCCTTTCCCGGACGAACTGGGCAGGAAGGAACGAAATGACCAGCTTCTCCACAATACAGGCAGACCCGAGCCTGAATACGACGTGCACGCTCCTCTGAGGACAACCGTACCCGACCCACCTCCATGGCTTCGGGAGTTCAGTGCTCCTCGTATCGACTCGGGAAGACACGGCTTTCTCCGTAGGGAAGATGCAGGGGAGGAGTTTGTTGATGACAGACACTCCTCTCTCGGCGGCGCTCCCGAATCCGATTATCCAACCTGATAGTGAGTGAAATAAGATTATCCAGCGTAGGCGATTCATCATATGACACCAATTCATCCTTTAAAGTCTCAGACAAAGCATTGATGAACACTCCTTGTAATGCCTCGTCATTCCAACCACTCACTGCTGCTAAAGTCCGAAACTCCACTGCCATCTCCGCCTACACTACGAAACCCCCCTGCCAAGAGAAAACAACCGTTTCGCAGCCTCCTTGCCTCGTACGGGGTGGTCAAAACCTTCCTCATCTCCGTGGTGAAGGCCACGTAAACGCTTGCAATGTCCGACTGACCTCCCAGACCGCGGATCCCCAGGCACGAGCGGAACCGCTAGTAGAGTTGATAAGGTAGGCACACGGGCTCTTTCTGAGGCGTAGGTGAGGGGCTGTTGTTCAAACACTAACGAGCATTGAGTCAAAAACTCGCCACAGGTTCCCATGTTCCCGTCATAGCGCTCTGGAGCAGGAACAAAAGGCTCTCTGATCTGGGCTGAAGGGGTAGTAAGGGCAGACACTTGATTGGTGAGTAATTGAACCTGATTAAGCAGCACCTGACTGTCCTCAGCAATCGTCTTAAACAGGGTATCATGTCGGCCAAGTAAAATGCCCTGATTGGCTATGGCAGTCCAAATTTGAGTGCACTCTGGGGTGGTATCCGAGCTACTGTCTGCTGGGTTCATGTTGGTCAGATCATACTGTTATGATTTAACTGGATAGAACCCAAATGCAGACAAGTACACCAAGCCAGAGAAGTTAACAGGTTTATTATAATGTTCAATAGTCCAGGTTTCCAATAAATGGGGAAGAGCAAGTCCAGGTTACAGTGAGGGTACAGATCCAGGTCAGGGCAGGTGTGGTACCGTAATGTCCTAGTGTCCGTGGGGAGTCCAAAGGAGAGGTCCGATAGTGGAGAGCAGGATGGTGGTGGCAGGAGGAAGCGGAGGCAGGAGTCAGGTTCCAAATATATGGTTGTCTTGACTATGATCTGACGATGAGTGGCAAGTTTGACCGGGTCTTAAAGGGCTGAGGTGATTATGGTGAATGAGCTGCAGCTGGAACCCTGACTCCCGCACACCAGACTTCACTCCTGCAATCAAGGACAAACAGAGGGGAGGGGAAGAGCAGAGAGAGAGCTACCTAGCAGCAGTAGGCCTAACATTGAAGTCCTATGATTTTGGGCTAAAGAGCAGAAACCCAGACTTCCTTAAAGAAATTGATGATGTTGATATTGTAGAACTACAGGAAACATGGTGCAGAGGTGATGTTTACACTGGCTGTCCACTAGGTTATAGGGGGATAATCGTACCATCCACCAAATTAAAAGGAATCACACAGGGCAGAGACTCAGGGGGGAATGCTAATATGGTATAAATCTGAACTAACTAATTCAATCGAATTGATCAAAACAGGAGAATTCTTTATCTGGCTAAAAATCAACAAGGAGGCTATCTTAACAGATAAAAACGTATTCCTCTGTGCCACATACATTCCCCCCTCAGAGTCATCCTACTTCAATGAAGAGAGTTTCTCCATTCTAGAGGGGGAGATTAGTCACTTTCAGGCCCAAGGCAATGTGCTGGTCTGTGGAGACCTGAATGCTAGAACAGCAGAAGAACTAGACACTATTAACAGTCATGGGGACAAACACCTACCGGGAAGCAACAACCTTTCCCTCCCCACATACCCCCTAGAAACAACTATGACAAAGTAAAAACAAAAATGGAGTACAGCTCCTGAAGCTCTGTCGAACACTGGGTCTGTACATAGTCAATGGTAGGCTAAGAGGGGACTCTTTGGTAGGTACACCTACAGCTCATCCCTTGGCAGCAGTACTGTAGACTACTTCATCACCGACCTCAACCCACAGTCTCTCAGAGCCTTCACAGTCAGCCCACTAACACCTCTCTCAGACCACAGTAAAATCACAGTGTATCTGAGAAGAGCAGAACCCAACCATGAAACATCACGGCCCAATAAATTACATGGTACTAAACAGACCTATAGATGGAGTGCAAACAGTACAGAAATATACCAAAAAGCAATTAGTAGCCAAAAAATACAATCTCTCCTGGACAACTTTTTAGCCTTAACATTCTCCTACAGCAATGAAGGTGTACATTTGGCCGTTTGGAACATAAACTTTATATTTGACAAATTAGCCTCCTTGGCTAATCTTAAAAAACATAAGAGCAAACCAAAAATAATAGATAATGAAAAATGGTTTGATAATGATTGCAAAAATCTAAGAAAGTAATTGAGAAATATATCTAATTAAAAACACAGAGACCCAGACAACAAAAATATACGCCTTCAATATGGGGAAACACTGAAGCAATACAACACACCCTAAGAACAAAAAAGGAACGGCACATTAGAAATCAGCTGGATGTGATTGAGGAATCCATAGAATCAAACCACTTCTGGGAGAATTTGAATAAATTAAATAAACCTCATAATGAGGAATTGGCTATCCAAAATGGGGATATGTTGTCATGAGCACTCTCTCTCCCTGGTAGCAACATTAATTGCATTCAATTATCTTCCACTCTGCTCACCTCCCTCTCTCTACTCAGCCTAACTAGCTCCACCTGCCCTGCTCTGCTCTTGTTACCTGGCCAGCTGCACTGCATTTCCCACTCACCATCCTCACCTTGCCTCACTCTGTTCTAATTACTCTGCCAGCTGAACTGCATTTCCCCACTACCTCTCCCAGTATATCAAGCCCTGGTTTTCAGCCAAGCCCTGTCAGATCGTCTTCAAACCCGGACCAGTAACCTGCCTGTCTGCGCTCTGACTCCTGTTTGTGATACCGATCCTTTCTTGACTGCCTCCTTGTTCTACTGCCCGTCTATCCCAACCTGCCTTCTGGACCCTCGACTACTCTCCGATCTTCAGCCCCCTCCGGTAACTCGCTTTCTGCCTTCTGTCTCTCACCACGATATTTGCCCAGCCCTGATCTGTACTTCTGCCTGCCATTCATATTGCTGTTGTGTGTGTGTGTTCCCCCAGGTCTCCGACCACCAGATGAGCGTGCCCAGACGTTTCACCACCCTCAGCCCGATACGCCGCTCCATCACTGGGGAACACACACACTAAGCACTTGGACTGAACACCCCGGACATTGGTGACCCCCGAGCACAGGTACCCACAGGAGGACCCTGAAAGACCCCTGACACCCCTGGGACTCCTCTTCCCGCCTGTAACCTTGAATAAAGAACTCTGAATTTGAACTTGCGCTCTTGGGTCCTCTTCTGTTCGTGACAGAACGATCTGACCACGATGGACCCAGCGCACTCCCCTGACCACGATGGAGGAAGAGCCAGAGAGGACTGCCCTACAGCGACTGGAACGCTCTGAGGGAGACATAAATCGGATGGCTGGCGACATCGCTTCCCTTCTCCAGCTATTCAACCAGCAGCAACAACAGTTCCAACTGCAGCAACAACAGCCAGCCCAAGCCCTGCAACTACTCTCAAGCCCGGCTACTCCACCTGCACCCCCTGGTCCTTTTGTTCCTGTACCACCGATACTCCTTCATCCCTCCGCTGGAGGTCCCAATGCTGCAGGCCCGGCAGTGCTGCCACCAGATCCCCACGCTCCTGAACCAAGGATTGGGAACCCGAACGCTTTTGATGGCAACCAGAAGCAAGTAAGACCATTCTTGAGCAGCTGCCGAATCCAGTTTGCACTACAGCCCAGGACTTTCTCAACAGAGGGAGCCAAGGTGGGGTATGTCATCACACATCTCACCGGTCGAGCTCGGTTGTGGGGAACGGCGACTCGACCGGCAAACCCCAGCCTGTGCCTCCTTCAGTGCCTTTGAGGAGGAGATGTTAAAGGTCTTTGACCTAGGCTCGCCAACAGCCAAGCTGGCACAAGCTCTGCTCACCATCCGTCAGGGCAATCGGACAGTGGCAGACTTCTCCATTGACTTTCGTACCCTGGCCAGTCAAAGCTCGTTAACCCAGAGGCACTGGTGCAAGCCTTCCTCCATAGCCTGGCGGACTATATCAAGGACGCAGCTTGTTTCCCATGACCCGCCCTCAACGCTTGATGCCGCCATTGACCTTGCCGTTCGCATTGACCGCCGTATACAGACCCGGGAGGAGGGAGAAGGGCCGTCTCAGTCAACCTGCCATCCGTACTCGGGTCGATACCGCTTCTGTCCAGCCCCTGCCTGTCAAGTCCCATAGCCAACTCAATCAGCCTGAGCCCATGGAGATTGGCCGTGCCTCTCTGACTCCCGAGGAGCGTTCGGCGCCCGTCTAAGCTCCAACCTTTGCCTCTACTGTGGTGGCGAGAATCACCGTGTCGCTACTTGTCCGGCAAAAGCCGCAGCTCACCAGGTGTAGGGGAGATCCGGGTGAGCTCAACAAGCCTTCAGTCTCCCTCCATCCGAAAGACCCTGCTTCATCTCCGCCTTCAGCTTTCTGACAAGACTCATACATTGGCCGCCCCTTGTGGATTCCGAGCCGAAGCAAACATCATGGACCCTGAGCTTGCACAGCAACTGGGCGTGAACCATCATCAACTGACACAACCCATTCCTGCACGAGCCCTGGATGGGCATCATCTTGGCACTGTCACTCATATCTCCGCCCCCTGTGACAATCCTGCTGTCAGGAAACCACCAGGAGTCCATCCAGTTTCACCTCCTACACTCACCTGGCACAACCACTCATTCTTGGATACCCGTGGCTCCGTCAGCACAACCCCCACATCGACTGGGAGACAGGAACAGTCCGTGAGTGGGGAAGGAGTTGTCACCAGACCTGTTTAAGGGGGGCCACCCTGCCCGTTCACCGGGAAGGATCTAGCGCTACCTCCGACATATCCAATGTTCCGGCCTGTTACCACAGCCTGAAAGAGGTGTTCAACAAATCCAAGGCGACATCTCTACCCCCACACAGACCCTATGACTGCGCGATTGATCTCCTTGCCTGGCACAGCACCTCCCAAGGGTCGTCTGTATTCACTGTCAGCCCCGGAAAGAAAGGCCATGGAGGACTACATTAATGACTCTCTTGCCTCCGGGATAATTGACCGTCGTCTTCCCGCAGGAGCGGGGATTCTTCTTTGTCGGCAAGAAGGACGGTTCTCTTCGTCCATGCATAGATTACCGGGGTCTGAACGACATCACGGTTAAGAATCGCTTACCCACTGCCCTTACTTTCGTCTGCCTTCGAACTGCTGCAGGGAGCCACTGTATTCACTAAGCTGGACCTTCGCAATGCCTACCATCTGGTGCGGATGAGGGAGGGAGACGAATGGAAGACAGCGTTCAACACACCAACCGGCCACTATGAATATCTCGTCATGCCCTTCGGCCTCACCAATGCCCCAGCAGTTTTTCAAGCCCTAGTGAATGATATCCTCAGGGGACATGCTAAATACGTTCGTATTTGTGTACCTTGACGATATTTTAATATTCTCAAAGACTCTGTCAGAACACACGCACCACGTCCGGTTGGTCCTGCGCCGCCTGCTGGAGAACTCTCTTTTCGTGAAGGCAGAGAAGTGCGAGTTCCATGCCAAGACCGTTTCATTCCTGGGGTATGTGGTGACCGAGGGCAGCATTCAGATGGATCTCACGAAGGTGTCGGCTGTCACTTCCTGGCCAGTTCCTGAGTCTCGGAAGAAGTTGCAACAGTTCCTGGGCTTTGCCAACTTTATAGGAGATTCATCAGAAACTATAGCACAGTGGCTGCACCCCTCACGGCGCTAACCAGCACTAAACAACCGTACCAATGGACATCAGCTGCTGATAAGGCCTTCAATATCCTCAAGACATGTTTCACTTCTGCTCCCATCCTCCAGATGCCAGATGCAGCAAGGCAGTTTGTGGTGGAGGTAGATGCCTCGGACGTGGGAGTGGGTGCAGTGCTTTCTCAAAGAGCAGCTGAGGATGGCAAGATGCACCCCTGTGCCTTCTACTCCCGTCGGCTAACCCCTGCCGAATGCAACTACGACATTGGGAACCGCGAGCTGTTGGCTGTCAAGCTCGCCCCTTGAAGAATGGCGGCACTGGTTAGAGGGGTCAAAGGAACCATTCGTAGTGTGGACAGACCACAAGAACCTGAGTATATCCAAACAGCCAGGAGGCTGAACTCCCGTCAACAGCGGTGGTCTCTGTTCTTACGCGCTTCAATTTCACGCTCTTCTACCGCCCGGGATCTCGCAACATCAAACCTGATGCTCTTTCCCCGGATGTTTCAGAAGGACGAGACCACCGCCATGACAGCTCCCATCTTCCCAGCCACTTGGTCGTAGCGGCCCTCACCTGGGAGATCGAGAAGCAGGTCATGGAGTCTTCGGGACCAGCCAGGTCCAAGCACCAGCGCCCCCAACCGTCTGTTTGTTCCAGCAAATCTCAGGTCACCTGTGATTCAGTGGGGGGCACGAATCCCGTCTGGCCTGTCATCCCGGCATCACTCGCACCCTTCATCTGGTCCGCCAGCGGTTCTGGTGGCGGGGGATGAGACGGGATGTCCGAGAATCATCCGAGCTTGTCCCATTGTAACCGAAACAAGACTCCCAACCAGCCTCCTGCTGGGTTGCTGCAACCCCTACTCATACCCAAGAGGCCCTGGTCCCACGTTTCACTGGACTTTGTTACGGGCCTTCCGCCCTCTGACGGACACACAGTCATCCTTACCATTGTTGACCGCTTTAGTAAGATGACCCACTTCGTGCCCCTTCCCCAAACTACCCTCTGCTAAAGAGACCTCCCAGGTGGTCCTGGAACATGTGTTTCGTATCCATGGCCTACCCCAGGATATAGTGTCAGACCGGGGCCCGTAATTCTCAGCAACCTTTTGGAAGGAGTTCTGTCATCTCCTTGGGGCCACCGCCAGCCTATCGTCTGGATTCCACCCGCAGTCAAACGGCCAGACTGAACGCATGAACCAGGAGCTGGAGAAGGCACTGAGGTGTGTGGCTTCCCCAAAATCCCCGGGCCTGGGCTCAACACCTGCTCTGGGTGGAATATGCCCATAATTCACTCACCAGTTCCTCCACCGGGCTCTCCCCTTTCAGTGTGTCTACGGGTATCAACCTCCACTGTTTGCCAGCCAGGAGGCGGATGCCACCTGTCCGTCTGCTCTGCGTATGCCCGCCGCTGCCGCCGCATTTGGGCCCAGGCTCGCACTGTGCTCCTGAAGTCTGGAACCAGCCACGCCGCCGGTGCCAACCGACGAGGACCCCAGCACCTACTTACCGGGTTGGTCAGAAGGTCTGGCTGTCTGCCCGGATCTGCCGCTGCGGGTTGTATCACAAAGCTGGCCCTCGCTTCATTGGTCCTTTTCCTGTGCAGAAAGTCATCAGTCCAACGGCGGTCCGACTTCAGTTGCCCGCTTCCATGCGGGTCCACCCCACCTTCCACGCCTCCAAGGTCAAGCCGGTCCATGAAAGTCCCCTGGTCCCTGCAGCTCCGGCGCCACCCCTCCGCGCCTCGTAGATGGCGGTCCTGTCTTCACCGTCCGGCGGCTGCTCCGCTCTAGGCGAAGGGGTAGGGGTCTCCAGTACCTCGTTGATTGGGAGGGATATGGTCCAGAGGAGAGGACCTGGATCCCGCCAGGAGGATAGTGGACCGACCCTTATCACTGACTTCCACCGACTACATCCTGATCAGCCTGCAATCCGTAGGGGCCGCCCCAAGAGGGGTTCCTAGCCGTCCGGCCCGCCCTGCCCCTGTCTCAGTGCCTGTCCTGTCTCCCGACCGCTGACCCTCCAGCTCCTTCTGAGGATGAGGAGATTCCACTGACCGCTCGGAGGAGTTCTGACCCGCGCCTGCTCCCCTCCACCCTCCCGGCATGATGTTGTTCTTGGGACTTCTGGGGGCCGTCCCTTGGAGGGGGGTCCTGTCATGAGCACTCTCTCTCCTGGTAGCAACATTAATTGCATTCAATTATCTTCCACTCTGCTCACCTCCCTCTCTCTCACTCAGCCTAACTAGCTCCACCTGCCCTGCTCTGCTCTTGTTACCTGGCCAGCTGCACTGCATTTCCCACTCACCATCCTCACCTTGCCTCACTCTGTTCTAATTACTCTGCCAGCTGAACTGCATTTCCCCACTACCTCTCCCAGTATATCAAGCCCTGGTTTTCAGCCAAGCCCTGTCAGATCGTCTTCAAACCCGGACCAGTAACCTGCCTGTCTGCGCTCTGACTCCTGCCTTTGTATACCGATCCTTTCTTGACTGCCTCCTGTTCTACTGCCCCGTCTATCCCAACCTGCCTTCTGACCTCGACTACTCTCCGATCTCAGCCCCTCCGGTAACTCGCTTTCTGCCTTCTGTCTCTCACCACGATATTTGCCCAGCCCTGATCTGTACTTCTGCCTGCCATTCATTTGCTGTTGTGTGTGTGTGTTCCCCAGGTCTCCGACCACCAGATGAGCGTGCCCAGACGTTTCACCACCCTCAGCCCGATACGCCGCCTCCATCACTGGGGAACACACACCTAAGCACTTGGACTGACACCCCCGGACATTTGGTGACCCCCGGAGCACAGGTACCCTACAGGAGGACCCTGAAAGACCCCCGACACCCCTGGGACTCCTCTTCCGCCTGTAACCTTGAATAAAGAACTCTGAATTTGAACTTGCGCTCTTGGGTCCTCTTCTGTTCGTGAC
>NW_025535653.1:0-67500 GCF_020615455.1 Coregonus clupeaformis | reverse complement strand
TGTGCAAAAAACATAACCACATTTTGAAATCCACCTAGCCCCCTCCAAAGCACATCGATGGACATCTACGGCCTCCCAGGAGTACAACAAAACAAACCCCCAGCTCCCCACGACATTACCTCTCCACATACAGAATTGGACAGGGTGTCCGATGGAGTTTTTATCCCTGTACCAACCCTAACCCTAACCCTAACCCCTAACCCTAACCCTAACCCCTAACCCTAACCCTAACCCTAACCCCTAACCCTAACCCTAACCCTAACCCTAACCCTAACCCTACGTGACGAGTTGGTAAACCACCACTTCCCTCCGTATTATTGGCCAACGTGCAATCATTGGAAAACAAACTGGACAATCTACGATTTAAGACTATCCTACCAACGGGACATTAAAAACTGGAATATCGAATGTTTCACCGAGACATGGCTGAACGACGACACAGACAATATAGAGCTGACAGGCTTCTCCGTGTATCAGCAGGACAGAGCAGCTACGTCTGGTAAGACGAGGGGCGGGGGTGTGTAACCTGGCCTATTAACGTCTGGTAAGACGAGGGGCGGGGGTGTGTAACCTGGCCTATTAACGTCTGGTAAGACGAGGGGCGGGGGTGTGTAACCTGGCCTATTAACGCCTGGTAAGACGAGGGGCGGGGTGTGTAACCTGGCTCTATTAACGCCTGGTAAGACGAGGGGCGGGGTGTGAACCTGGCCTATTAACTTGTACCATCTGGTGACCTCACCAAGCAAGCCAAAACTCCACCAAAACCTGCTGATTAGAAGGTCCTATGTAGATTACATTTTCATTCAGCAACTATCAGGAAATAACACTGATCACATTTTTTTTCATAGTTTCATCAGCTGTTGTACAAATATGATACAAAACACAGGAAAAACATTAGAATTTTGACTATGTGAACCTTTCAATTTGATTTGTTTTCATTTCAATATTACAGACGTATAAGGAGGACGGTGACACTGATTTACAGATGGATTTATCAGCTGCATCAGAGTCCGAGTATGAACCAGTGAAAGCTGGAGTGAACTCACTCAGTCCGCTAAGCTGGTGAAGGTAGACTGTACCCAACCCTAACCCTAACCCAGGCTGAGACCGCTTTCAGAACTCACTCAGTCCGCTAAGCTGGTGAAGGTAGACTGTACCCCAACCCTAACCCTAACCCAGGCTGAGACCGCTGTTCAGAACTCACCCAGTCCGCTGCTGGTGAAGGTAGACTGTACCCTAACCCCAACCCTAACCCAGGCTGGAGACCGTGTTCAGAACTCACTCAGTCCGCTAAGTTGGTGAAGGTAGACTGTACCCTAACCCTAACCCTAACCCAGGCTGAGACCGCTGTTCAGAACTCACTCAGTCCGCTAAGTTGGTGAAGGTAGACTGTACCCTAACCCTAACCCTAACCCAGGCTGAGACCGCTGTTCAGAACTCACTCAGTCCGCTAGCTGGTGAAGGTAGACTGCACCCCAACCCTAACCTAACCCAGGCTGAGACCGCTGTTCAGAACTCACTCAGTCCGCAGGTTGGTGAAGGTAGACTGTACCCTAACCCTAACCCCTAACCCAGGCTGAGACCGCTGTTCAGAACTCACTCAGTCCGCTAAGTTGGTGAAGGTAGACTGTACCCCAACCCTAACCCTAACCCAGGCTGAGACCGCTGTTCAGAACTCACTCAGTCCGCTAAGTTGGTGAAGGTAGACTGTACCCTAACCCTAACCCTAACCCAGGCTGACCTGACACGGAGGAAGTCTTTCCTTTTCATCTCCCCCATTCTGTTGGGACCATCATGTTCATTTGATTTCATATTTTCTTTGTTTGCAATTAGGTTTGAAGAGAATGACTCCTCACCCAGAGAGGCCCTGGAGCAGCTGTGAGAAAGCATCAGTGTGGAAGCATTTGGGAAAATGTTAAGCGCTAAAGAAGGTTCCCGGCAAAGAGGATTGCCTGTTATGTAAAGGGTCAGAGTCAGCTCTCAAAAATAGAACATGGAAAGACATTAAAAACCTAGTGCACAACACAATACAAACAGAAAAGAAAAGGCTCTCCGCCGCAGTAAAAGGCTAGCATGAAGCAGCCAGTAAAAGGCTAGCATGAAGCAGCCAGTAAAAGGCTAGCGTGATGAAGCAGCCAGTAAAAGGCTAGCGTGAAGCAACCAGTAAAAGGCTAGCGTGAAGCAGCCAGTAAAAGGCTAGCATGAAGCAACCAGTAAAAGGCTAGCATGAAGCAGCCAGTAAAAGGCTAGCATGAAGCAGCCAGTAAAAAGGCTAGCATGAAGCAGCCAGCAAAAGGCCAGCGTGAAGCAGCCAGATAAAGGCTAGCATGAAGCAGCCAGTAAAAAGGCTAGCATGAAGCAGCCAGTAAAAAGGCTAGCATGAAGCAGCCAGATAAAGGCCAGCATGAAGCAGCCAGTAAAAAGGCCGCGTGAAGCAGTCCAGATAAAGGCTAGCATGAAGCAGCCAGCAAAAGGCCAGCATGAAGAACAGCTAGCAAAAGGCTAGCATGAAGCAGCCAGATAAAGGCTAGCATGAAGCAGCCAGTAAAAGGCGAGCATGAAGCAGCCAGTAAAAGGCCAGCATGAAGCAGCCAGACAAGGCTAGCATGAAGCAGCCAGCAAAAAGGCTAGCATGAAGCAGCCAGTAAAAGGCTAGCATGAAGCAGCCAGTAAAAAGGCCAGCATGAAGCAGCCAGAAAAGGCTAGCATGAAGCAGCCAGTAAAAAGGCCAGCATGAAGCAGCTAGTAAAAAGGCCAGCATGAAGCAGCCAGTAAAAAGGCCAGCATGAAGCAGCCAGTAAAAGGCTAGCGTGAAGCAGCCAGATAAATGCTAGCATGAAGCAGCCAGTAAAAGGCTAGCATGAAGCAGCCAGTAAAAGGCTAGCATGAAGCAGCCAGAAAAGGCTAGCATGAAGCAGCCAGTAAAAGGCTAGCATGAAGCAGCCAGTAAAAGGCTAGCGTGAAGCAGCCAGATAAAGGCTAGCATGAAGCAGCCAGTAAAAGGCTAACGTGATGAAGCAGCCAGCAAAAAGGCTAGCATGAAGCAGCTCAGTAAAAGGCCAGCATGAAGCAGCCAGATAAAGGCCAGCATGAAGCAGCCAGTAAAAGGCCAGCATGAAGCAGCCAGCAAAAGGCCAGCATGAAGCAGCCAGTAAAAGGCCAGCATGAAGCAGCCAGTAAAAGGCTAGCATGAAGCAGCCAGATAAAGGCCAGCATGAAGCAGCCAGTAAAAGGCCAGCATGAAGCAGCCAGATAAAGGCTAGCATGAAGCAGCCAGATAAAGGCTAGCATGAAGCAGCCAGTAAAAGGCTAGCACGAAGCAGCCAGCAAAAAGGCTAGCATGAAGCAGCCAGCAAAAGGCTAGCATGAAGCAGCCAGTAAAAGGCCAGCATGAAGCAGCCAGTAAAAGGCTAGCATGAAGCAGCCAGTAAAAAGGCTAGCGTGAAGCAGCCAGTAAAAGGCTAGCATGAAGCAGCCAGTAAAAGGCTAGCATGAAGCACAGATAAAGGCTAGCAGTGAAGCAGCCAGCAAAAAGGCTAGCATGAAGCAGCCAGTAAAAGGCTAGCGTGAAGCAGCCAGATAAAGGCTAGCATGAAGCAGCCAGTAAAAGGCTAACGTGATGAAGCAGCCAGTAAAAGGCTAGCATGAAGCAGCCAGTAAAAGGCTAGCATGAAGCAGCCAGATAAAGGCTAGCATGAAGCAGCCAGTAAAAGGCTAGCATGAAGCAGCCAGTAAAAGGCTAGCATGAAGCAGCCAGTAAAAGGCCAGCACGAAGTAGCCAGTAAAAAGGCCAGCATGAAGCAGCCAGATAAAGGCTAGCATGAAGCAGCCAGCAAAAGCCCAGCATGAAGAAGCCAGATAAAGGCCAGCATGAAGCAGCCAGATAAAGGCCAGCATGAAGCAGCTAGTAAAAAGGCTAGCACGAAGCAGCCAGTAAAAAGGCTAGCATGAAGCAGCCAGCAAAAGGCCAGCATGAAGCAGCCAGAAAAAGGCTAGCATGAAGCAGCCAGTATAAAGGCCAGCATGAAGCAGCCAGTAAAAAGGCCAGCATGAAGCAGCCAGTAAAAGGCCACCATGAAGCAGTGCCAGTAAAAAGGCCAGCATGAAGCAGCCAGATAAAGGCTAGCATGAAGCAGCCAGTAAAAGGCTAGCGTGAAGCAGCCAGTAAAAAGGCTAGCATGAAGCAGCCAGTAAAAGGCTAGCGTGATGAAGCAGCCAGTAAAAAGGCTAACGGATGAAGCAGCCAGCAAAAAGGCCAGCATGAAGCAGCCAGTAAAAGGCTAGCAGAAGCAGCCAGATAAAGGCTAGCCTGAAGCAGCTAGCAAAAAGGCCAGCAATGAAGCAGCCAGCAAAAAGGCCAGCGTGGAAGCAGCCAGTAAAAGGCTAGCGTGAAGCAGCCAGTAAAAGGCCAGCGTGAAGCAGCCAGTAAAAGGCCAGCGTGAAGCAGCCAGTAAAAGGCTAGCATGAAGCAGCCAGTAAAAAGGCTAGCATGAAGCAACCAGTAAAAGGCTAGCATGAAGCAAAGCGTATAAAGCCAGCATGAAGCAGCCAGAAAAAGGCTAGCATGAAGCAGCCAGTAAAAGGCTAGCATGAAGCAGCCAGTAAAAGGCTAGCATGAAGCAGCCAGTAAAAGGCTAGCATGAAGCAACCAGTAAAAGGCCAGCATGAAGCAACCAGTAAAAAGGCTAGCGTGAAGCCAGTAAAAGGCCAGCATGAAGCAGCCAGTAAAAGGCTAGCCTGTGAAGCAGCCAGTAAAAGGCTAGCATGAAGCAGCCAGTAAAAAGGCTAGCATGAAGCAGCCAGACAAAGCGCCAGCATGAAGCAGCCAGTAAAAAAGGCCAGCATGAAGCAGCCAGTAAAAGGCCAGCATGAAGCAGCCAGAAAAGGCTAGCATGAAGCAGCCAGTAAAAGGCTAGCATGAAGCAGCCAGTAAAAGGCCAGCATGAAGCAACCAGTAAAAGGCTAGCATGAAGCAACCAGTAAAAGGTTAGCATGAAGCAGCCAGTAAAAGGCTAGCATGAAGCAGCCAGTAAAGGCTAGCGTGAAGCAGCCAGTAAAAGGCTAGCATGAAGCAGCCAGTAAAAGGCTAGCATGAAGCAGCCAGTAAAAGGCTAGCATGAAGCAGCCAGAAAAAGGCTAGCATGAAGCAGCCAGTAAAAGGCTAGCATGAAGCAGCCAGTAAAAGGCTAGCATGAAGCAGCCAGTAAAAAGGCTAGCATGAAGCAGCCAGATAAAGGCTAGCATGAAGCAGCCAGTAAAAGCTAGCATGAAGCAGCCAGTAAAAGGCTAGCATGAAGCAGCCAGTAAAAGGCTAGCATGAAGCAGCCAGCAAAAAGGCGCATGAAGCAGCGTAAAAGGCTAGCGTGAAGCAGCCAGCAAAAGGCCAGCATGAAGAAGCCAGTAAAAGGGCTAGCATGAAGCAGCCAGTAAAAAGGCTAGCGTGAAGCAGCCAGTAAAAGGCTAGCATGAAGCAGCCAGTAAAAGGCTAGCATGAAGCAGCCAGTAAAAAGCTAGGCATGAAGCAGCCAGTAAAAAGGCTAGCATGAAGCAGCCAGTAAAAAGGGTAGCATGAAGCAGCCAGTAAAAAGGCTAGCATGAAGCAGCCAGTAAAAGGCTAGCATGAAGCAGCCAGTAAAAAGGCTAGACATGAAGCAGCCAGGTAAAAGGCTAGCATGAAGCAGCCAGTAAAAGGCTAGCATGAAGCAGCCAGTAAAAGGCTAGCATGAAGCAGCCAGTAAAAGGCTAGCATGAAGCAGCCAGTAAAAGGCTAGCGTGAAGCAGCCAGTAAAAAGGCTAGCATGAAGCAGCCAGTAAAAGGCTAGCGAAGAAGCAGCCAGTAAAAGGCTAGCGTGAAGCAGCCAGTAAAAGGCTAGCGGAAGCAGCCAGTAAAAGGCTAGCGTGAAGCAGCCAGTAAAAGGCTAGTGAAGCAGCCAGTAAAAGGCTAGCGTGAAGCAACCAGTAAAAAGGCTAGCGTGAAGCAGCCAGTAAAATAGCATAAAGATAAAGGCTAGCGTGAAGCAGCCAGTAAAAAGCTAGCGTGAAGCAGCCAGTAAAAGGCTAGCGTGAAGCAGCCAGTAAAAGGCTAGCGTGAAGCAGCCAGTCAAAAGCCAGCATGAAGAACAGCCAGTAAAAGGCTAGCATGAAGCAGCTAGTAAAAAGGCCAGCAAAGCAGCCAGTAAAAGGCTAGCGTGAAGCAGCCAGTAAAAGGCTAGCGTGAAGCAGCCAGAAAAAGGCTAGCGTGAAGCAGCCAGTAAAAGGCTAGCGTGAAGCAGCCAGTAAAAGGCTAGCGTGAAGCAGCCAGTAAAGGCTAGCGTGAAGCAGCCAGAAAAAGGCTAGCGTGAAGCAGCCAGTATAAAAGGCTAGCGTGAAGCAGCCAGTAAAAGGCTAGCATGAAGCAGCCAGTAAAAAGGCTAGCATGAAGCAGCCAGTAAAAGGCTAGCATGAAGCAGCTAGTAAAAGGCTAGCATGAAGCAGCCAGTAAAAGGCTAGCATGAAGCAGCCAGTAAAAGGCTAGCATGAAGCAGCCAGTAAAAAGCTAGCGTGAAGCAGCCAGTAAAAAAGGCTAGCGTGAAGCAGCCAGTAAAAAGGCTAGCGTGAAGCAGCCAGTAAAAGGCTAGCGTGAAGCAGCCAGTAAAAAGGCTAGCATGAAGCAGCCAGTAAAAGGCTAGCGTGAAGCAGCCAGTAAAGGGCAGCATGAAAAGCCAGTAAAAGACTAGCTGAAGCAGCCAGTAAAAGGCTAGCATGAAGCAGCCAGTAAAAGGCTAGCATGAAGCAGCCAGTAAAAGCTAGCATGAAGCAGCCAGTAAAAAGGCTAGCATGAAGCAGCCAGTAAAAGCTAGCATGAAGCAGCCAGTAAAAGGCTAGCATGAAGCAGCCAGAAAAAGGCTAGCATGAAGCAACGTATAAAAGGCTAGCATGAAGCAGCCAGTAAAAGGCTAGCATGAAGCAGCCAGTAAAAGGCTAGCATGAAGCAGCCAGCTAAAAGGCTAGCGTGAAGCAGCCAGTAAAAGGCTAGCGTGAAGCAGCCAGTAAAAAGGCTAGCGTGAAGCAGCCAGTAAAAGCTAGCGTGAAGCAGCCAGTAAAAAGGCTAGCGTGAAGCAGCCAGTAAAAAGGCTAGCATGAAGCAGCCAGTAAAAGGCTAGCGTGAAG
Source organism: Coregonus clupeaformis (assembly GCF_020615455.1). Lineage (NCBI taxonomy): Eukaryota > Metazoa > Chordata > Actinopteri > Salmoniformes > Salmonidae > Coregonus > Coregonus clupeaformis. The sequence goes on along the minus strand of NW_025535653.1, from coordinate 60,351 downwards.
CAGCCAGTAAAAGGCTAGCGTGAAGCAGCCAGTAAAAGGCTAGCGTGAAGCAGCCAGTAAAAGGCTAGCATGAAGCAGCCAGTAAAAAGGCTAGCATGAAGCAGCTAGTAAAAGGCTAGCATGAAGCAGCCAGTAAAAGGCTAGCGTGAAGCAGCCAGTAAAAGGCTAGCATGAAGCAGCCAGTAAAAGGCTAGCGTGAAGCAGCCAGTAAAAAGGCTAGCATGAAGCAGCCAGTAAAAGGCTAGCATGAAGCTTGAGCCAGTAAAAGGCTAGCATGAAGCAGCCAGTAAAAAGGCTAGCATGAAGCAGCCAGTAAAAGGCTAGCATGAAGCAGCCAGTAAAAGGCTAGCATGAAGCAGCCAGTAAAAGGCTAGCATGAAGCAGCCAGTAAAAGGCTAGCATGAAGCAACCAGTAAAAAGGCTAGCATGAAGCAACCAGTAAAAGGCTAGCATGAAGCAGCCAGTAAAAGGCTAGCATGAAGCAGCCAGTAAAAGGCTAGCATGAAGCAACCAGTAAAAAGGCTAGCATGAAGCAACTCAGTAAAAGGCTAGCATAAAGCAGCTAGATAAAGGCTAGCATGAAGCAGCCAGTAAAAGCTAGCATGAAGCAGCCAGTAAAAGGCTAGCATGAAGCAGCCAGTAAAAGGCTAGCATGAAGCAGCCAGTAAAAGGCTAGCGGAAGCAGCCAGTAAAAGGCTAGCGTGAAGCAGCCAGTAAAAGGCTAGCGTGAAGCAGCCAGTAAAAAGGCTAGCATGAAGCAGCCAGTAAAAGGCTAGCATGAAGCAGCCAGTAAAAGGCTAGCATGAAGCAGCCAGTAAAAGGCTAGCATGAAGCAGCCAGTAAAAGGCTAGCATGAAGCAGCCAGTAAAAGGCTAGCATGAAGCAGCCAGTAAAAGGCTAGCATGAAGCAACCAGTAAAACGAGCGTGAAAGCAACCAGTAAAAGGCTAGCGTGAAGCAGTGTAAAAAAGCTAGCATGAAGCAGCCAGTAAAAGGCTAGCGTAAAGCAGCCAGTAAAAAGGCTAGCGTGAAGCAGCCAGTAAAGGCTAGCATAAGCAGCTAGATAAAAGGCTAGCATGAAGCAGCCAGTAAAAGGCTAGCATGAAGCAGCCAGTAAAAGGCTAGCATGAAGCAGCCAGTAAAATGCTAGCATGAAGCAGCCAGTAAAATGCCAGCATGAAGCAACCAGTAAAAAGGCTAGCATGAAGCAACCAGTAAAAGGCTAGCATGAAGCAGCCAGATAAAGGCTAGCATGAAGCAGCCAGTAAAAGCGCCAGCGTGAAGCAGCCAGTAAAAGGCTAGCGTGAAGCGCCAGTAAAAGGCTAGCGTGAAGCAGCCAGTAAAAGGCTAGCGTGAAGCAGCCAGTAAAAAAGGCTAGCGTGAAGCAGCCAGTAAAAGGGCTAGCGTGAAGCAGCCAGTAAAAAAGCTAGCGTGAAGCAGCCATAAAAGGCTAGCATGAAGCAGCCAGTAAAAAGCTAGTATGAAGCAGCCAGTAAAAGGCTAGCGTAAGCAGCCAGTAAAAGCTAGCATGAAGCAGCCAGTAAAAAGGCTAGCGTGAAGCAGCCAGTAAAAGGCTAGCGTGAAGCAGCCAGTAAAAAAGGCTAGCGTGAAGCAGCCAGTAAAAGGCTAGCGTAAAGCAGCCAGTAAAAGGCCAGCGTGAAGCACCCAGTAAAAGGCTAGCGTGAAGCAGCCAGTAAAAGGCTAGCATGAAGCAGCCAGTAAAAAGGCTAGCATGAAGCAGCCAGTAAAAGGCTAGCGTGAAGCAGCCAGTAAAAGGCTAGCATGAAGCAGCCAGTAAAAGGCTAGCATGAAGCAGCCAGTAAAAGGCTAGCATGAAGCAACCAGTAAAACTAGCATGAAGCAACCAGTAAAAGGCTAGCATGAAGCAGCCAGTAAAAGGCTAGCATGAAGCAGCCAGTAAAAGGCTAGCATGAAGCAACCAGTAAAAGGCTAGCATGAAGCAACCAGTAAAAAGGCTAGCATGAAGCAGCCAGATAAAGGCTAGCATGAAGCAGCCAGTAAAAGGCTAGCATGAAGCAGCCAGTAAAAAGGCTAGCGTGAAGCAGCCAGTAAAACTAGCGTGAAGCAGCCAGTAAAACTAGCGTGAAGCAGCCAGTAAAAAGGCTAGCATAAGCAGCCAGTAAAAGGCTAGCGTAAAGCAGCCAGTAAAAGGCTAGCATGAAGCAGCCAGTAAAAGGCTAGCATGAAGCAGCCAGTAAAATAGCATGAAGCAGCCAGTAAAAGGTAGCATGAAGCAGCCAGTAAAAGGCTAGCATGAAGCAGCCAGTAAAAGGCTAGCATGAAGCAACCAGTAAAAGGCTAGCGTGAAGCAGCCAGTAAAAGGCTAGCGTGAAGTAGCCAGTAAAAGGCTAGCATGAAGCAGCCAGTAAAAAGGCTAGCGTGAAGCAGCCAGTAAAAGGCTAGCGTGAAGCAGCCAGTAAAAGGCTAGCATGAAGCAGCCAGTATAAAGGCTAGCATGAAGCAACCAGTAAAAGGCTAAGCATGAAGCAGCCAGTAAAAAGGCTAGCATGAAGCAGCCAGTAAAAGGCTAGCATGAAGCAGCCAGTAAAAGGCTAGCATGAAGCAGCCAGTAAAAGGCTAGCATGAAGCAACCAGTAAAAGGCTAGCGATGAAGCAACCAGTAAAAGGCTAGCATGAAGCAGCCAGTAAAAGGCTAGCATGAAGCAACCAGTAAAAAGGCTAGCGTGAAGCAACCAGTAAAAGCTAGCATGAAGCAGCCAGTAAAAGGCTAGCATGAAGCAGCCAGTAAAAGGCTAGCATGAAGCAGCCAGTAAAAGGCTAGCATGAAGCAGCCAGTAAAAGGCTACATGAAGCAGCCAGTAAAAGGCTAGCATGAAGCAGCCAGTAAAAGGCTAGCATGAAGCAGCCAGTAAAAGGCTAGCGTGAACAGCCAGTAAAAGGCTAGCGTGAAGCAGCCAGTAAAAGGCTAGCATGAAGCAGCCAGTAAAAAGGCTAGCGTGAAGCAGCCAGCAAAAAGCTAGCGTGAAGCAGCCAGTAAAAGGCTAGCGTGAAGCAGCCAGTAAAAAGGCTAGCGTGAAGCAGCCAGTAAAAGGCTAGCATGAAGCAGCCAGTAAAAAGGCTAGCATGAAGCAGCCAGTAAAAGGCTAGCATGAAGCAGCCAGTAAAAAGGCTAGCATGAAGCAGCCAGTAAAAGGCTAGCATGAAGCAACCAGTAAAAAGGCTAGCATGAAGCAGCCAGTAAAAAGGCTAGCATGAAGCAGCCAGTAAAAGGCTAGCATGAAGCAACCAGTAAAAGGCTAGCATGAAGCAACCAGTAAAAAGCTAGCATGAAGCAGCCAGTAAAAAGGCTAGCGTGAAGCAGCCAGTAAAAGGCTAGCGTGAAGCAGCCAGTAAAAGGCTAGCGTGAAGCAGCCAGTAAAAGGCTAGCGTGAAGCAGCCAGCAAAAAGGCTAGCGTGAAGCAGCCAGTAAAAGGCTAGCATGAAGCAGCCAGCAAAAGGCTAGCGTGAAGCAGCCAGTAAAAGGCTAGCATGAAGCAGCCCAGTAAAAAGGCTAGCATGAAGCAGCCAGTAAAAGGCTAGCATGAAGCAGCCAGCAAAAAGGCTAGCATGAAGCAGCCAGTAAAAAGGCTAGCGTGAAGCAGCCAGTAAAAGGCTAGCGTGAAGCAGCCAGTAAAAGGCTAGCGTGAAGCAGCCAGTAAAAGGCTAGCGTGAAGCAGCCAGTAAAAGGCTAGCATGAACAGCCAGTAAAAGGCTAGCGTGAAGCAGTAAAAAGGCTAGCATGAAGCAGCCAGTAAAAGGCTAGCATGAAGCAGCCAGTAAAAGGCTAGCATGAAGCAGCCAGTAAAAGGCTAGCATGAAGCAGCCAGTAAAAGGCTAGCATGAAGCAGCCAGTAAAAGAGCTAGCATGAAGCAGCCAGTAAAAAGGCTAGCATGAAGCAACCAGTAAAAGGCTAGCATGAAGCAACCAGTAAAAGGCTAGCATGAAGCAGCCAGTAAAAAGGCTAGCATGAAGCAACCAGTAAAAGGCTAGCATGAAGCAGCCAGTAAAAAGGCTAGCATGAAGCAGCCAGATAAAGGCTAGCATGAAGCAGCCAGTATAAAGGCTAGCATGAAGCAGCCAGTAAAAAGGCTAGCATGAAGCAGCCAGTAAAAGGCTAGCATGAAGCAGCCAGTAAAAGGCTAGCGTGAAGCAGCCAGTAAAAGGCTAGCATGAAGCAGCCAGAAAAAGGCTAGCATGAAGCAGCCAGTAAAAGGCTAGCATGAAGCAGCCAGTAAAAGGCTAGCATGAAGCAGCCAGTAAAAGGCTAGCATGAAGCAGCCAGTAAAAGGCTAGCGTGAAGCAGCCAGTAAAAGGCTAGCATGAAGCAGCCAGTAAAAGGCTAGCATGAAGCAGCCAGTAAAAGGCTAGCATGAAGCAGCCAGTAAAAGGCTAGCGTGAAGCAACCAGTAAAAGGCTAGCGTGAAGCAGCCAGTAAAAGGCTAGCATGAAGCAGCCAGTAAAAGGCTAGCGTGAAGCAGCCAGTAAAAGGCTAGCATGAAGCAGCCAGTAAAAGGCTAGCATGAAGCAGCCAGTAAAAGGCTAGCATGAAGCAGCCAGTAAAAGGCTAGCATGAAGCAGCCAGTAAAAGGCTAGCATGAAGCAGCCAGTAAAAGGCTAGCATGAAGCAGCCAGTAAAAGGCTAGCATGAAGCAGCCAGTAAAAGGCTAGCATGAAGCAACCAGTAAAAAGGCTAGCATGAAGCAGCCAGTAAAAGGCTAGCATGAAGCAGCCAGTAAAAGGCTAGCATGAAGCAACCAGTAAAAGGCTAGCATGAAGCAACCAGTAAAAGGCTAGCATGAGCAGTAGTAAAGGCTAGCTGACAGCCAGTAAAAGGCTAGCATGAAGCAGCCAGTAAAAGGCTAGCATGAAGCAGCCAGTAAAAGGCTAGCATGAAGCAGCCAGTAAAAGGCTAGCGTGAAGCAGCCAGTAAAAGGCTAGCATGAAGCAGCCAGTAAAAGGCTAGCGTGAAGCAGCCAGTAAAAGGCTAGCATGAAGCAGCCAGTAAAAGGCTAGCATGAAGCAGCCAGTAAAAGGCTAGCATGAAGCAGCCAGTAAAAGGCTAGCATGAAGCAACCAGTAAAAGGCTAGCATGAAGCAACCAGTAAAAGGCTAGCATGAAGCAGCCAGTAAAAGGCTAGCATGAAGCAACCAGTAAAAGGCTAGCATGAAGCAACCAGTAAAAGGCTAGCATGAAGCAGCCAGTAAAAGGCTAGCATGAAGCAGCCAGTAAAAGGCTAGCATGAAGCAGCCAGTAAAAGGCTAGCGTGAAGCAGCCAGTAAAAAGGCTAGCATGAAGCAGCCAGTAAAAGGCTAGCATGAAGCAGCCAGTAAAAAGGCTAGCGTGAAGCAGCCAGTAAAAGGCTAGCGTAGAAGCAGCCAGTAAAAGGCTAGCGGGAAGCAGCCAGTAAAAAGGCTAGCATGAAGCAGCCAGTAAAAGGCTAGCATGAAGCAGCCAGTAAAAAGCTAGCATGAAGCAGCCAGTAAAAAGGCTAGCATGAAGCAACCAGTAAAAGGCTAGCATGAAGCAACCAGTAAAAGGCTAGCATGAAGCAGCCAGTAAAAGGCTAGCATGAAGCAACCAGTAAAAGGCTAGCATGAAGCAATCAGTAAAAAGGCTAGCATGAAGCAGCCAGTAAAAGGCTAGCATGAAGCAGCCAGTAAAAGGCTAGCATGAAGCAGCTAGTAAAAGGCTAGCATCGAAGCAGCCAGTAAAAGGCTAGCATGAAGCAGCCAGTAAAAAGGCTAGCATGAAGCAGCCAGTAAAAAGGCTAGCATGAAGCAGCCAGTAAAAGGCTAGCGTGAAGCAGCCAGTAAAAAGGCTAGCGTGAAGCAGCCAGTAAAAGGCTAGCGTGAAGCAGCCAGTAAAAGGCTAGCGTGAAGCAGCCAGTAAAAGAGCTAGCGTGAAGCAGCCAGTAAAAAGGCTAGCGTAAAGCAGCCAGTAAAAAGGCTAAGCGTGAAGCAGCCAGTAAAAGGCTAGCATGAAGCAGCCAGTAAAAAGGCTAGCATGAAGCAGCCAGTAAAAAGGCTAGCATGAAGCAGCCAGTAAAAGGCTAGCATGAAGCAACCAGTAAAAGGCTAGCATGAAGCAACCAGTAAAAGGCTAGCATGAAGCAGCCAGTAAAAGGCTAGCATGAAGCAGCCAGTAAAAGGCTAGCATGAAGCAACCAGTAAAAGGCTAGCATGAAGCAACCAGTAAAAGGCTAGCATGAAGCAGCCAGTAAAAGGCTAGCATGAAGCAGCCAGTAAAAGGCTAGCGTGAAGCAGCCAGTAAAAGGCTAGCGTGAAGCAGCCAGTAAAAGGCTAGCGTGAAGCAGCCAGTAAAAGGCTAGCGTGAAGCAGCCAGTAAAAGGCTAGCGTGAAGCAGCCAGTAAAAGGCTAGCGTGAAGCAGCCAGTAAAAAGGCTAGCATGAAGCAGCCAGTAAAAAGCTAGCATGAAGCAGCCAGTAAAAGGCTAGCATGAAGCAGCCAGTAAAAGGTAGCATGAACAGCCAGTAAAAGCTAGCATGAAGCAGCCAGTAAAAAGGCTAGCGTGAAGCAGCCAGCAAAAGGCTAGCATGAAGCAGCCAGTAAAAAGGCTAGCGTGAAGCAGCCAGTAAAAGGCTAGCGTGAAGCAGCCAGTAAAAATGAGGCTAGCGTGAAGCAGCCAGTAAAAGGCTAGCGTGAAGCAGCCAGTAAAAGGCTAGCGTGAAGCAGCCAGTAAAAAGGCTAGCATGAAGCAGCCAGTAAAAAGGCTAGCATGAAGCAGCCAGTAAAAAGGCTAGCATGAAGCAGCCAGTAAAAGGCTAGCATGAAGCAGCCAGTAAAAGGCTAGCATGAAGCAACCAGTAAAAGGCTAGCATGAAGCAACCAGTAAAAGGCTAGCATGAAGCAGCCAGTAAAAAGGCTAGCATGAAGCAGCCAGTAAAAAGGCTAGCATGAAGCAACCAGTAAAAAAGGGCTAGCCTGAAGCAACCAGAAAAAGGCTAGCATGAAGCAGCCAGATAAAGGCTAGCATGAAGCAGCCAGTAAAAAGGCTAGCATGAAGCAGCCAGTAAAAGGCTAGCATGAAGCAGCCAGTAAAAGGCTAGCATGAAGCAGCCAGTAAAAAGGCTAGCGTGAAGCAGCCAGTAAAAGGCTAGCGTGAAGCAGCCAGTAAAAGGCTAGCGTGAAACAGCCAGTAAAAGCTAGCATGAAGCAGCCAGTAAAAGCTAGCGTAAACGCCAGTAAAACTAGCATGAAGCAGCCAGTAAAAAGGCTAGCATGAAGCAGCCAGTAAAAGGCTAGCATGAAGCAGCCAGTAAAAGGCTAGCATGAAGCAGCCAGTAAAAGGCTAGCGTGAAGCAACCAGTAAAAGGCTAGCGTGAAGCAACCAGTAAAAGGCTAGCGTGAAGCAGCCAGTAAAAGGCTAGCATGAAGCAGCCAGTAAAAGGCTAGCGTGAAGCAGCCAGTAAAAGGCTAGCGTGAAGCAGCCAGTAAAAGGCTAGCATGAAGCAGCCAGATAAAGGCTAGCATGAAGCAGCCAGTAAAAGGCTAGCATGAAGCAGCCAGTAAAAGGCTAGCATGAAGCAGCCAGTAAAAGGCTAGCATGAAGCAGCCAGTAAAAGGCTAGCATGAAGCAGCCAGTAAAAGGCTAGCATGAAGCAACCAGTAAAAGGCTAGCATGAAGCAACCAGTAAAAGGCTAGCATGAAGCAGCCAGTAAAAGGCTAGCATGAAGCAACCAGTAAAAGGCTAGCATGAAGCAACCAGTAAAAGGCTAGCATGAAGCAGCCAGATAAAGGCTAGCATGAAGCAGCCAGTAAAAGGCTAGCATGAAGCAGCCAGTAAAAGGCTAGCATGAAGCAGCCAGTAAAAGGCTAGCATGAAGCAGCCAGTAAAACACGTGAAGCAGCCAGTAAAAGGCTAGCGTGAAGCAGCCAGTAAAAGGCTAGCGTGAAGCAGCCAGTAAAAGGCTAGCATGAAGCAGCCAGTAAAAGGCTAGCATGAAGCAGCCAGTAAAAGGCTAGCATGAAGCAGCCAGTAAAAGGCTAGCATGAAGCAGCCAGATAAAGGCTAACGTGATGAAGCTGTGAGAGTTGGACAGGTGAATGGGAGAGTTGGACAGGTGAATGGGAGAGTTGGACAGGTGAATGGGAGAGTTGGACAGGTGAATGGGAGAGTTGGACAGGTGAATGGGAGAGTTGGACAGGTGAATGGGAGAGTTGGACAGGTGAATGGGAGAGTTATGAAGCTGAAGTTCCCACAGGTGAATGGGAGAGTTGTACAAGACGAAAAGCTTTTTAGACATAGCGCCAGAGTGCAGGTCCTAGTTGAGCTCGTGAGCTGCTCTGCTCTTTTTTGCAATTTTTTAGTTTTGTGGTGGAAAACTGAGCGTGTCGAGCATAACACGTCAACCCTGTTACCCAGAGATGAAAAGTATATATTTTTATTTAACCTCTTGAGATGGGATAACCGTAAAAAAATAAAAATAAGACAGAATGTTAAAATTAGGTGAAGTTTTAGTTATGAACATAAACTGGCAACAATCTAGTGGTGAATCTTTGTTGCAATAGGTCCAACACGTTTCTGATGAGATTTCAGTTGGGCTTGGATGCATATTTGATGAGGCATGTATAATATATTAGATATGGTTAGAAACAACGCTATGTTCTGCAGCCTTGTAAAGACAGGGAAGGAATGACTGGGGGGCATGGCGCCATTTATTGGCATGAATCTTGCCCTGACGGCAGTTCTGCTGGCACAGCCACAAAGTAATAAAACCACACTGCTAATCCTTACCTTAAATTTAGACCATAAAACTAAATTAATTTCCACAAATTTTGACGATATAGCCGATTCTAGAATTGATTAAATTGTTTTTTTCCCCTCAATCTACACACAATACCCCATAATGACAAAGCAAAAACAGGTTTTTAGACATTTTTGCAAATGTATTAAAAATAAAAAACTGAAATATCACATTTACATAAGTATTCAGACCCTTTACTCAGGACTTTGTTGAAGCACCTTTGGCAGCGATTACAGCCTTGAGTCTTCTTGGGTATGACGCTACAAGCTTAGTGGTTAAGAGCGTTGTGCCAGTAACCGAAAGGTCGCTGGTTCTAATCCCCGAGCCAATTAGGTGAAAAATCTGTCGATGTGCCCTTGAGCAAGGCACTTAACCCTAATTGCTCCTGTAAGTCGCTCTGGATAAGAGCGTCTGCTAAATGACTAAAATGTAAATGTAAAATGTATTTGGGGAGTTTCTCCCATTCTTCTCTGCAGATCCTCTCAAGCTCTGTCAGATCGGATGGGGAGCGTCGCTGCACAGCTATTTTCAGGTCTCTCCAGAGATGTTTGATCTGGTTCAAGTCCAGCATACAGACTGTCACCAATTTATTAATGAAACATAGGTGGGAGGGCATACAGACTGTCAGCAATTTATTAATGAAACATAGGTGGGAGGGCATACAGACTGTCACCAATTTATTAATGAAACATAGGTGGGAGGGCATACAGACTGTCAGCAATTTATTAATGAAACATAGGTGGGAGGGCATACAGACTGTCACCAATTTATTAATGAAACATAGGTGGGAGGGCATACAATTTATTAATGAAACATAGGTGGGAGGGCATACAATTTATTAATGAAACATAGGTGGGAGGGCGTACAGACTGTCACCAATTTATTAATGAAACATAGGTGGGAGGGCATACAGACTGTCACCAATTTATTAATGAAACATAGGTGGGAGGGCATACACTTCACCAATTTATTAATGAAACATAGGTGGGAGGGCATACAGACTGTCACCAATTTATTAATGAAACATAGGTGGGAGGGCATACAGACTGTCACCAATTTATTAATGAAACATAGGTGGGAGGGCGTACAATTTATTAATGAAACATAGGTGGGAGGGCATACAGACTGTCACCAATTTATTAATGAAACATAGGTGGGAGGGCATACAATTTATTAATGAAACATAGGTGGGAGGGCATACAGACTGTCACCAATTTATTAATGAAACATAGGTGGGAGGGCATACAGACTGTCACCAATTTATTAATGAAACATAGGTGGAGGGCATACAATTTATTAATGAAACATAGGTGGGAGGGCATACCAATTTATTAATGAAACATAGGTGGGAGGGCGTACAGACTGTCACCAATTTATTAATGAAACATAGGTGGGAGGGCATACAATTTATTAATGAAACATAGGTGGGAGGGCATACAATTTATTAATGAAACATAGGTGGGAGGGCATACAGACTGTCACCAATTTATTAATGAAACATAGGTGGGAGGGCGTACAGACTGTCACCAATTTATTAATGAAACATAGGTGGGAGGGCATACAGACTGTCACCAATTTATTAATGAAACATAGGTGGGAGGGCATACAATTTATTAATGAAACATAGGTGGGAGGGCGTACAGACTGTCACCAATTTATTAATGAAACATAGGTGGGAGGGGCATACAGACTGTCAGCAATTTATTAATGAAACATAGGTGGGAGGGCATACACATTTATTAATGAAACATAGGTGGGAGGGCATACAGACTGTCACCAATTTATTAATGAAACATAGGTGGGAGGGCATACAGACTGTCACCAATTTATTAATGAAACATAGGTGGGAGGGCGTACAGACTGTCAGCAATTTATTAATGAAACATAGGTGGGAGGGCATACAGACTGTCACCAATTTATTAATGAAACATAGGTGGGAGGGCATACAACATTTATTAATGAAACATAGGTGGGAGGGCATACAATTTATTAATGAAACATAGGTGGGAGGGCATACAGACTGTCACCAATTTATTAATGAAACATAGGTGGGAAGGCATACAGACTGTCACCAATTTATTAATGAAACATAGGTGGGAGGGCATACAATTTATTAATGAAACATAGGTGGGAGGGCATACAGACTGTCAGCAATTTATTAATGAAACATAGGTGGGAGGGCATACAGACTGTCACCAATTTATTAATGAAACATAGGTGGGAGGGCATACAGACTGTCACCAATTTATTAATGAAACATAGGTGGGAGGGCGTACACGACTGTCACCAATTTATTAATGAAACATAGGTGGGAGGGCATACAGACTGTCACCAATTTATTAATGAAACATAGGTGGGAGGGCATACAATTTATTAATGAAACATAGGTGGGAGGGCGTACAGACTGTCACCAATTTATTAATGAAACATAGGTGGGAGGGCATACAGACTGTCAGCAATTTATTAATGAAACATAGGTGGGAGGGCATACAGACTGTCAGCAATTTATTAATGAAACATAGGTGGGAGGGCACATACAATTTATTAATGAAACATAGGTGGGAGGGCATACAGACTGTCACCAATTTATTAATGAAACATAGGTGGGAGGGCATACAGACTTTCAGATTTATTAATGAAACATAGGTGGGAGGGCATACAATTTATTAATGAAACATAGGTGGGAGGGCATACAGACTGTCACCAATTTATTAATGAAACATAGGTGGGAGGGCATACAGACTGTCACAATTTATTAATGAAACATAGGTGGGAGGGCATACAGACTGTCACCAATTTATTAATGAAACATAGGTGGGAGGGCATACAGACTGTCAGCAATTTATTAATGAAACATAGGTGGGAGGGCATACAATTTATTAATGAAACATAGGTGGGAGGGCATACAAATTTATTAATGAAACATAGGTGGGAGGGGCATACAATTTATTAATGAAACATAGGTGGGAGGGCATACAGACTGTCACCAATTTATTAATGAAACATAGGTGGGAGGGCATACAGACTGTCACCAATTTATTAATGAAACATAGGTGGGAGGGCATACAGACTGTCACCAATTTATTAATGAAACATAGGTGGGAGGGCGTACAATTTATTAATGAAACATAGGTGGGAGGGCATACAATTTATTAATGAAACATAGGTGGGAGGGCATACAGACTGTCAGCAATTTATTCATGTACAATTTGCCTAAATGGCAACACTTCAACACTGTAGGTTTTTGCGAGGGATAATTTTTGGGGGTGTGACATTACATCCAGAAGTTTTTATCGACACAAGATAGTTAAATGGAAATGCACCATAACAGGTAATTGTTGCATCTATTTTCTATCTCTGGACAACAGTGACATTACCACTGTTACCACAGAGGGGACAGGCTTTAGCCCCAAATGATTTTGTCTCAGCACCGAGTCTTTGGCCCTGCTGGGATGTTGAAAAACAAACTAGGCTACACTGCAATGAATCCTCCAATCATGAGCCCCGGTCTGGCCTGCCCAGCCTTTTTAGTGCCGCTTTAAGTCAAAGACTGTTTCCAATGTCATTTTTGATTCGTCTAAAGAAATGATATTTCGGCGGCGCGGGCGACTTCATCCTCTGAGAGGGAGAGAGCACAAAGATGAGGAGGAGAACCGGAGGTCAACTTTGTTTAAAAAACAACAACTATGTTTTGTTAGCCCATGATGAGGCTATTCGGAATTATTGACCTTAAAGTAAACCAGATTCGAGTAACTTACATGTCAACATGTTGACTCAAAAGCTGCACTGACAGATAATGTTAAGCTAGCTAGCTAGCTAACTAGGGACTACCCAGTCTAGCTAGCAGTGCTGTTAACATTAGCTAGCTAGCAAATGAGCAGGGTTTTGACAGTAATTGATTATCTATCTGGACACTGAATCCAACTGCTGGAGCTCTGTTCACCACCCAAAAATCATCACTAACTAATAAATTACTGTCTAATCAATTACTGTCCAAATATGCTAAAACTTGCTAATAAAAGATAGATAGCTAACTTGAGGGGCATCAATGGCTAACATGACGTTAACTACATTTGGTAACGTCAGCTCAACCCTCTGTTGAAAAAACAACTTTCCAACTTATAGAAGATAAACATACAGAATTTATTCTTCAGAAAGAGGAAGAGAGATGCAGCTGAGCAAACAGAGACTGTTGTTCTATTTGCAGGAGTAACTGAATAGATTGTGTGTGTTTACAATACAATTGCAAATTCACTGATATTATTCTGCATCTACATAGAGAAAGAGGCCCACACAGGAGAACAGAGAGAGACAGGGGAGGGGACAGGAGAACAGTGAGAGAGAGGGGAGGGGACAGGAGAACAGTGAGAGAGAGGGGAGGGGACAGGAGAACAGAGAGAGAGAGGAGGGACAGGAGAACAGAGAGAGAGAGGGGGGAGGGGACAGGAGAACAGCGAGAGAGAGAGGAGGGGACAGGAGAACAGAGAGAGAGAGGGGAGGGGACAGGAGAACAGAGAGAGAGAGGGGAGGGGACAGGAGAACAGAGAGAGAGAGGGGGGAGGGGACAGGAGAACAGAGAGAGAGAGAGAGGGGAGGGGACAGGAGAACAGAGAGAGAGAGAGAGGGGAGGGGACAGGAGAACAGAGAGAGAGGGGGAGGGGGACAGGAGAACAGAGAGAGAGAGGGGAGGGGACAGGAGAACAGAGAGAGAGGGGGGGAGGGACAGGAGAACAGAGAGAGAGAGAGAGAGGGGAGGGGACAGGAGAACAGAGAGAGAGGGGGGAGGGGACAGGAGAACAGAGAGAGAGAGAGAGGGGAGGGGACAGGAGAACAGTGAGAGAGAGGGGAGGGGACAGGAGAACAGAGAGAGAGAGGGGAGGGGACAGGAGAACAGAGAGAGAGAGGGGGAGGGGACAGGAGAACAGAGAGAGAGAGAGAGGAGGGGACAGGAGAACAGAGAGAGAGAGGGGGGGGACAGGAGAACAGAGAGAGAGAGGGAGGGGACAGGAGAACAGAGAGAGAGAGAGGGGAGGGGACAGGAGAACAGAGAGAGAGAGAGGGAGGGGACAGGAGAACAGAGAGAGAGAGAGGGAGGGGACAGGAGAACAGAGAGAGAGGGGAGGGGAGGGGACAGGAGAACAGAGAGAGAGAGGGAGGGGACAGGAGAACAGAGAGAGAGAGGGGGAGGGGACAGGAGAACAGAGAGAGAGAGAGAGGGACAGGAGAACAGAGAGAGAGAGAGGGGGAGGGGACAGGAGAACAGAGAGAGAGAGGAGAGGGGACAGGAGAACAGAGAGAGAGAGGGGGGAGGGGACAGGAGAACAGAGAGAGAGAGAGAGAGAGAGAGGGGAGGGGACAGGAGAACAGAGAGAGAGGGGGGAGGGGACAGGAGAACAGAGAGAGAGAGGGGAGGACAGGAGAACAGAGAGAGAGAGGGGAGGGGACAGGAGAACAGAGAGAGAGAGGAGGGGACAGGAGAACAGAGAGAGAGAGAGGGAGGGGACAGGAGAACAGAGAGAGAGAGAGGGAGGGGACAGGAGAACAGAGAGAGAGAGGAGGGGAACAGGAGAACAGAGAGAGAGGGGAGGGGACAGGAGAACAGAGAGAGAGAGGGGAGGGGACAGGAGAACAGAGAGAGAGAGAGAGGGGAGGGGACAGGAGAACAGAGAGAGAGGGGGAGGGGACAGGAGAACAGAGAGAGAGAGAGAGGGGAGGGGACAGGAGAACAGAGAGAGAGAGGGGAGGGGACAGGAGAACAGAGAGAGAGAGGGGAGGGGACAGGAGAACAGAGAGAGAGAGGGGAGGGGACAGGAGAACAGAGAGAGAGAGGGGAGGGGACAGGAGAACAGAGAGAGAGAGAGGGGAGGGGACAGGAGAACAGAGAGAGAGAGAGGGAGGGGACAGGAGAACAGAGAGAGAGGGGAGGGAGGGGACAGGAGAACAGAGAGAGGGGAGGAGGGGACAGGAGAACAGAGAGAGAGAGGGGAGGGGACAGGAGAACAGAGAGAGAGGGGAGGGGACAGGAGAACAGAGAGAGAGAGAGGGGAGGGGACAGGAGAACAGAGAGAGAGGGGAGGGGACAGGAGAACAGAGAGAGAGGGGAGGGGACAGGAGAACAGAGAGAGAGGGGGAGGGGACAGGAGAACAGAGAGAGAGGGGAGGGGACAGGAGTACAGAGAGAGAGGGGAGGGGACAGGAGTACAGAGAGAGAGGGAGGGGACAGGAGAACAGAGAGGGGAGGGGACAGGAGAACAGAGAGAGGGGAGGGGACAGGAGAACACAGAGAGAGGGGGTGGGGACAGGAGAACTGAGAGAGGGGGAGGGGACAGGAGAACAGAGAGAGAGAGGGGACAGGAGAACAGAGAGGGGAGGGGACAGGAGAACAGAGAGAGAGAGGGAGGGGACAGGAGAACAGAGAGAGAGAGGGGAGGGGACAGGAGAACAGAGAGAGAGAGAGGGGAGGGGACAGGAGAACAGAGAGAGAGAGGGGAGGGGACAGGAGAACAGAGAGAGAGAGAGGGGAGGGGACAGGAGAACAGAGAGAGAGAGGGAGGGGACAGGAGAACATAGAGAGAGGGGGTGGGAACAGGAGAACTGAGAGAGAGGGGAGGGGACAGGAGAACAGAGAGAGAGGGGGTGGGAACAGGAGAACTGAGAGAGAGGGGAGGGGACAGGAGAACAGAGAGAGAGAGAGGGGAGGGGACAGGAGAACAGAGAGAGAGGGGGTGGGAACAGGAGAACTGAGAGAGAGGGGAGGGGACAGGAGAACAGAGAGAGAGAGAGGGAGGGGACAGGAGAACAGAGAGAGCGAGGGAGGGGACAGGAGAACAGAGAGAGAGAGGGGAGGGGATAGGAGAACAGAGAGAGAGAGAGGGGAGGGGACAGGAGAACAGAGAGAGAGAGGGGAGGGGACAGGAGAACAGAGAGAGAGAGAGGGAGGGGACAGGAGAACAGAGAGAGCGAGGGGAGGGGACAGGAGAACAGAGAGAGAGAGGGGAGGGGACAGGAGAACAGAGAGAGCGAGGGGAGGGGACAGGAGAACAGAGAGAGAGAGGGAGGGGATAGGAGAACAGAGAGAGAGAGAGGGGAGGGGACAGGAGAACAGAGAGAGAGGGGGAGGGGACAGGAGAACATAGAGAGAGAGGGGAGGGGACAGGAGAACAGAGAGAGCGAGGGAGGGGACAGGAGAACAGAGAGAGCGAGGGGAGGGGACAGGAGAACAGAGAGAGCGAGGGAGGGGACAGGAGAACAGAGAGAGAGAGGGGAGGGGATAGGAGAACAGAGAGAGAGAGAGAGGGAGGGGGACAGGAGAACAGAGAGAGGGGAGGGGACAGGAGAACAGAGAGAGAGAGGGGAGGGGATAGGAGAACAGAGAGAGAGAGAGAGGGGAGGGGACAGGAGAACAGAGAGAGGGGAGGGGACAGGAGAACAGAGAGAGGGGAGGCCCATGGGTTTACTGACCACAATCCATTGAATAAATATAAGAAGTGTTGGTTATTTGGTGTCAGGAGAGCACAGTGCATGGAAGAAAGCAGTGAGATATGCAACATAGCGTTATGCTAAATCTTCACTGCTAGCGTGCAAAGCCAAGAATGCGGGGAGCTTCATTTCAGTCACGCAGGTAGCCTCTATCAGAACATTACAATGAACCACAAGATGGCGCCATAACCACTGGAATTAAAATAGTAGTTAAATTGACAGTTCACTTATTCTGAAAAATGAATATATGTTAAGAACAATGTTGTGGAGAAGTTTATGTACTAACATCTTACCTGTAACGTGACAACCACAAGAGAGCATCACAAGTGTTCATTGGATTAATACAATATTTCTGTTCTGTGCGTTTACATCTTGAGCAGTAATTTCACTGTAATAACATTGTTTTAGTAACGTGGTTCAACTGTAAACAAAGAAAAAAGATCACACATAGTAAAAATATTGATTTGACAAACAGTCCAAATACTCAGTATACACCAATGTTGTCTTCCATGTGTCCACACATCTCTTTCATGTTGTCCACCTCTCTTTCATGTTGTCCACACCTCTCTTTAATGTTGTCCACACCTCTCTTTAATGTTGTCCACCTCTCTTTCATGTTGTCCCCCTCTCTTTCATGTTGTCCACACCTCTCTTTCATGTTGTCCACACCTCTCTTTCATGTTGTCCACACCTCTCTTTAATGTTGTCCACACATCTCTTTAATGTTGTCCACCTCTCTTTCATGTTGTCCACACCTCTCTTTAATGTTGTCCACACCTCTCTTTCATGTTGTCCACACCTCTCTTTCATGTTGTCCACACCTCTCTTTCATGTTGTCCACACCTCTCTTTAATGTTGTCCACACCTCTCTTTAATGTTGTCCACACCTCTCTTTAATGTTGTCCACACCTCTCTTTCATGTTGTCCACACCTCTCTTTAATGTTGTCCACACCTCTCTTTCATGTTGTCCACCTCTCTCTAGTGGCTGGGGTAGAAGGGGAAGGCCATGCCTGGAAGGAAAGGTTGGATGGGGAGATGTTGTCCACCTCTCTAGTGGCTGGGGCAGAAGGGGAAGGCCATGCCTGGAAGGAAAGGTTGGATGGGGAGATGTTGTCCACCTCTCTCTAGTGGCTAGGGCAGAAGGGGAAGGCCATGCCTGGAAGGAAATGTTGGATGGGGAGATGTTGTCCACCTCTCTAGTGGCTGGGGCAGAAGGGGAAGGCCATGCCTGGAAGGAAAGGTTGGATGGGGAGATGTTGTCCACCTCTCTCTAGTGGCTGGGGTAGAAGGGGAAGGCCATGCCTGGAAGGAAAGGTTGGATGGGGAGATGTTGTCCACCTCTCTAGTGGCTGGGGTAGAAGGGGAAGGCCATGCCTGGAAGGAAAGGTTGGATGGGGAGATGTTGTCCACCTCTCTCTAGTGGCTAGGGCAGAAGGGGAAGGCCATGCCTGGAAGGAAAGGTTGGATGGGGAGATGTTGTCCACCTCTCTCTAGTGGCTGGGGTAGAAGGGGAAGGCCATGCCTGGAAGGAAAGGTTGGATGGGGAGATGTTGTCCACCTCTCTCTAGTGGCTGGGGCAGAAGGGGAAGGCCATGCCTAGAAGGAAAGGTTGGATGGGGAGATGTTGTCCACCTCTCTAGTGGCTGGGGCAGAAGGGGAAGACCATGCCTGGAAGGAAAGGTTGGATGGGGAGATGTTGTCCACCTCTCTCTAGTGGCTGGGGTAGAAGGGGAAGGCCATGCCTGGAAGGAAAGGTTGGATGGGGAGATGTTGTCCACCTCTCTCTAGTGGCTGGGGTAGAAGGGGAAGGCCATGCCTGGAAGGAAAGGTTGGATGGGGAGATGTTGTCCACCTCTCTAGTGGCTGGGGTAGAAGGGGAAGGCCATGCCTGGAAGGAAAGGTTGGATGGGGAGATGTTGTCCACCTCTCTAGTGGCTGGGGCAGAAGGGGAAGGCCATGCCTGGAAGGAAAGGTTGGATGGGGAGATGTTGTCCACCTCTCTCTAGTGGCTGGGGTAGAAGGGGAAGGCCATGCCTGGAAGGAAAGGTTGGATGGGGAGATGTTGTCCACCTCTCTCTAGTGGCTGGGGTAGAAGGGGAAGGCCATGCCTGGAAGGAAAGGTTGGATGGGGAGATGTTGTCCACCTCTCTCTAGTGGCTGGGGTAGAAGGGGAAGGCCATGCCTGGAAGGAAAGGTTGGATGGGGAGATGTTGTCCACCTCTCTCTAGTGGCTGGGGCAGAAGGGGAAGGCCATGCCTGGAAGGAAAGGTTGGATGGGGAGATGTTGTCCACCTCTCTCTAGTGGCTGGGGCAGAAGGGGAAGGCCATGCCTGGAAGGAAAGGTTGGATGGGGAGATGTTGTCCACCTCTCTCTAGTGGCTGGGGCAGAAGGGGAAGGCCATGCCTGGAAGGAAAGGTTGGATGGGGAGATGTTGTCCACCTCTCTAGTGGCTGGGGTAGAAGGGGAAGGCCATGCCTGGAAGGAAAGGTTGGATGGGGGAGATGTTGTCCACCTCTCTCTAGTGGCTGGGGTAGAAGGGGAAGGCCATGCCTGGAAGGAAAGGTTGGATGGGGAGATGTTGTCCACCTCTCTCTAGTGGCTGGGGTAGAAGGGGAAGGCCATGCCTGGAAGGAAAGTTTGGATGGGGAGATGTTGTACACCTCTCTCTAGTGGCTGGGGCAGAAGGGGAAGGCCATGCCTGGAAGGCAAGGTTGGATGGGGAGATGTTGTCCACCTCTCTAGTGGCTGGGGCAGAAGGGGAAGGCCATGCCTGGAAGGAAAGGTTGGATGGGGAGATGTTGTCCACCTCTCTAGTGGCTGGGATAGAAGGGGAAGGCCATGCCTGGAAGGAAAGGTTGGATGGGGAGATGTTGTCCACCTCTCTCTAGTGGCTGGGGCAGAAGGGGAAGGCCATGCCTGGAAGGAAAGGTTGGATGGGGAGATGTTGTCCACCTCTCTCTAGTGGCTGGGGTAGAAGGGGAAGGCCATGCCTGGAAGGAAAAAGGTTGGATGGGGAGATGTTGTCCACCTCTCTCTAGTGGCTGGGGCAGAAGGGGAAGGCCATGCCTGGAAGGAAAGGTTGGATGGGGAGATGTTGTCCACCTCTCTCTAGTGGCTGGGGCAGAAGGGGAAGGCCATGCCTGGAAGGAAAGGTTGGATGGGGAGATGTTGTCCACCTCTCTCTAGTGGCTGGGGCAGAAGGGGAAGGCCATGCCTGGAAGGAAAGGTTGGATGGGGAGATGTTGTCCACCTCTCTCTAGTGGCTGGGGCAGAAGGGGAAGGCCATGCCTGGAAGGAAAGGTTGGATGGGGAGATGTTGTCCACCTCTCTAGTGGCTGGGGCAGAAGGAGGCCATGCCTGGAAGGAAAGGTTGGATGGGGAGATGTTGTCCACCTCTCTAGTGGCTGGGGCAGAAGGGGAAGGCCATGCCTGGAAGGAAAGGTTGGATGGGGAGATGTTGTCCACCTCTCTAGTGGCTGGGGCAGAAGGGGAAGGCCATGCCTGGAAGGAAAGGTTGGATGGGGAGATGTTGTCCACCTCTCTAGTGGCTGGGGCAGAAGGGGAAGGCCATGCCTGGAAGGAAAGGTTGGATGGGGAGATGTTGTCCACCTCTCTAGTGGCTGGGGCAGAAGGGGAAGGCCATGCCTGGAAGGAAAGGTTGGATGGGGGAGATGTTGTCCACCTCTCTAGTGGCTGGGGTAGAAGGGGGAAGGCCATGCCTGGAAGGAAAGGTTGGATGGGGAGATGTTGTCCACCTCTCTCTAGTGGCTGGGCAGAAGGGGGAAGGCCATGCCTGGAAGGAAAGGTTGGATGGGGAGATGTTGTCCACCTCTCTCTAGTGGCTAGGGCAGAAGGGGAAGGCCATGCCTGGAAGGAAAGGTTGGATGGGGAGATGTTGTCCACCTCTCTAGTGGCTGGGGCAGAAGGGGAAGGCCATGCCTGGAAGGAAAGGTTGGATGGGGAGATGTTGTCCACCTCTCTAGTGGCTGGGGCAGAAGGGGAAGGCCATGCCTGGAAGGAAAGGTTGGATGGGGAGATGTTGTCCACCTCTCTCTAGTGGCTAGGGCAGAAGGGGAAGGCCATGCCTGGAAGGAAGGGTTGAGAAGGGAGGGGGGATGAGGGGAGTGAGAGGGAGGGTGAGGTCCTAAGGGGCGGGGCCGGGGGCTGTACCCCAGGGGAGGGGTATGGATGTGGGGGTAGAAACCACTCTGCTGCACTGGACCAGACATCACCAGCTGGAGCAAACTGAGAGGAGACACCATAGAATTAGGGATTACAAGTCACTTTGATTGTCCTGCGTATGTAAAAGCAGGAAATGCATCACCTAAGCCTCTACTGCTAGTCATTCCAATTCGGTCAATGCATTCTAAGCACCTTCCACATTCCATTCCTCTTCATACCGGGGTTCATTTCCATTTGACTTTGGTTTGACTTCCGGCCCATCGCAATGCTTCGCTAACTAAGGGAGGGAGGAGATGTCGCTAAATACGGATGAAATTTATTGACATTACAAAATTACATTTCATAAAATGTGTAAACTACAGCAAGGCGTTGGTGAGAAAATGTAAGAATGTGTTTCCACAGCATTGCCGCTACAAAGCTGACGATAGCTAGCTTCCTTTCAATTTAAATAACATGGCTGGTTAGCTAGCTAGCATTAGAGCCTTCTGGCTAGCCTGTAACTTATGGGTGTTATTACGTTGTGTAACAGAGCAAAAGGTCTATGTACTTGTCATTTGATCGAATCTAACATTAGTTTAAGTTGGTTAGCTAGCTAATGTTTTGAGGAGAACAGGCTAGCGCCCTGTAGAATCTAGACAAGAGGGGATGCCCGAGGAAGAGGCGGCAGGTAGCTTAGTGGTTAAGAGCGTTGTGCCAGTAACCGAAAGGTCGCTGGTTTGAAAAATCTGTCGATGTGCCCTTGAGCAAGGCACTTAACCCGAATTGCTCCTGTAAGTCGCTCTGGATAAGAGCGTCTGCTAAATGACTAAAAAAAAAAAAATATTATGTTTATTGTCATTAGCCGCTACAGCTAAACTCATTTACTAATGTTGGTCATTAGCCGCTACAGCTAAACTCATTTACTAATGTTTATTGTCATTAGCCGCTACAGCTAAACTAATTTACTAATGTTGGTCATTAGCCGCTACAGCTAAACTAATTTACTAATGTTTATTGTCATTAGCTGCTACAGCTAAACTCATTTACTAATGTTTATTATCATTAGCTGCTACAGCTAAACTCATTTACTAATGTTTATTATCATTAGCCGCTACAGCTAAACTCATTTACTAATGTTTATTATCATTAGCCGCTACAGCTAAACTCATATACTAATGTTTATTGTCATTAGCCGCTACAGCTAAACTCATTTACTAATGTTTATTGTCATTAGCTGCTACAGCTAAACTCATTTACTAATGTTTATTATCATTAGCTGCTACAGCTAAACTCATTTACTAATGTTTATTATCATTAGCCGCTACAGCTAAACTCATTTACTAATGTTGGTCATTAGCCGCTACAGCTAAACTCATTTACTAATGTTTATTGTCATTAGCCGCTACAGCTAAACTCATTTACTAATGTTGGTCATTAGCCGCTACAGCTAAACTCATTTACTAATGTTTATTGTCATTAGCTGCTACAGCTAAACTCATTTACTAATGTTTATTATCATTAGCTGCTACAGCTAAACTCATTTACTAATGTTTATTATCATTAGCCGCTACAGCTAAACTCATTTACTAATGTTTATTATCATTAGCCGCTACAGCTAAACTCATATACTAATGTTTATTGTCATTAGCCGCTACAGCTAAACTCATTTACTAATGTTTATTGTCATTAGCTGCTACAGCTAAACTCATTTACTAATGTTTATCGTCATTAGCCGCTACAGCTAAACTCATTTACTAATGTTTATTGTCATTAGCTGCTACAGCTAAAATCATTTACTAATGTTTATTGTCATTAGCCGCTACAGCTAAACTCATTTACTAATGTTTATTGTCATTAGCCGCTACAGCTAAACTCATTTACTAATGTTTATTGTCATTAGCCGCTACAGCTAAACTCATTTACTAATGTTTATTATCATTAGCCGCTACAGCTAAACTCATTTACTAATGTTTATTATCATTAGCTGCTACAGCTAAACTCATTTACTAATGTTTATTATCATTAGCTGCTACAGCTAAACTCATTTACTAATTTTATTATCATTAGCTGCTACAGCTAAACTCATTTACTAATGTTGGTCATTAGCTGCTACAGCTAAACTCATTTACTAATGTTTATTATCATTAGCTGCTACAGCTAAACTCATTTACTAATGTTGGTCATTAGCTGCTACAGCTAAACTCATTTACTAATGTTTATTGTCATTAGCTGCTACAGCTAAACTCATTTACTAATGTTTATTGTCATTAGCTGCTACAGCTAAACTCATTTACTAATGTTTATTATCATTAGCTGCTACAGCTAAACTCATTTACTAATGTTTATTATCATTAGCCGCTACAGCTAAATTCATATACTAATGTTTATTGTCATTAGCTGCTACAGCTAAACTCATTTACTAATGTTTATTGTCATTAGCTGCTACAGCTAAACACATATACTAATGTTTATTGTCATTAGCTGCTACAGCGAAACTCATTTACTAATGTTTATTGTCATTAGCCGCTACAGCTAAACTCATTTACTAATGTTTATTGTCATTAGCCGCTACAGCTAAACTCATTTACTAATGTTTATTGTCATTAGCTGCTACAGCTAAACTCATTTACTAATGTTTATTATCATTAGCCGCTACAGCTAAACTCATTTACTAATGTTGGTCATTAGCTGCTACAGCTAAACTCATTTACTAATGTTTATTATCATTAGCTGCTACAGCTAAACTCATTTACTAATGTTTATTGTCATTAGGTGCTACAGCTAAACTCATTTACTAATGTTTATTATCATTAGCTGCTACAGCGAAACTCATTTACTAATGTTTATTATCATTAGCTGCTACAGCTAAACACATATACTAATGTTTATTGTCATTAGCCGCTACAGCTAAACTCATTTACTAATGTTTATTGTCATTAGCTGCTACAGCTAAACACATATACTAATGTTTATTGTCATTAGCTGCTACAGCGAAACTCATTTACTAATGTTTATTGTCATTAGCTGCTACAGCTAAACACATATACTAATGTTTATTGTCATTAGCTGCTACAGCGAAACTCATTTACTAATGTTTATTGTCATTAGCTGCTACAGCTAAACACATATACTAATGTTTATTGTCATTAGCTGCTACAGCTAAACTCATTTACTAATGTTTATTGTCATTAGCTGCTACAGCTAAACACATATACTAATGTTTATTGTCATTAGCTGCTACAGCGAAACTCATTTACTAATGTTTATTGTCATTAGCTGCTACAGCTAAACTCATTTACTAATGTTTATTGTCATTAGCTGCTACAGCTAAACTCATTTACTAATGTTTATTGTCATTAGCTGCTACAGCTAAACTCATTTACTAATGTTTATTGTCATTAGCTGCTACAGCTAAACACATATACTAATGTTTATTGTCATTAGCTGCTACAGCGAAACTCATTTACTAATGTTTATTGTCATTAGCCGCTACAGCTAAACTCATTTACTAATGTTTATTGTCATTAGCCGCTACAGCTAAACTCATATACTAATGTTTATTGTCATTAGCCGCTACAGCTAAACTCATTTACTAATGTTTATTGTCATTAGCCGCTACAGCTAAACTCATTTACTAATGTTTATTGTCATTAGCCGCTACAGCTAAACTCATTTACTAATGTTTATTATCATTAGCCGCTACAGCTAAACTCATTTACTAATGTTTATTATCATTAGCTGCTACAGCTAAACTCATTTACTAATGTTTATTATCATTAGCTGCTACAGCTAAACTCATTTACTAATGTTTATTATCATTAGCTGCTACAGCTAAACTCATTTACTAATGTTGGTCATTAGCTGCTACAGCTAAACTCATTTACTAATGTTGGTCATTAGCTGCTACAGCTAAACTCATTTACTAATGTTGGTCATTAGCTGCTACAGCTAAACTCATTTACTAATGTTTATTATCATTAGCTGCTACAGCTAAACTCATTTACTAATGTTGGTCATTAGCTGCTACAGCTAAACTCATTTACTAATGTTTATTGTCATTAGCTGCTACAGCTAAACTCATTTACTAATGTTTATTGTCATTAGCTGCTACAGCTAAACTCATTTACTAATGTTTATTATCATTAGCTGCTACAGCTAAACTCATTTACTAATGTTTATTATCATTAGCCGCTACAGCTAAATTCATATACTAATGTTTATTGTCATTAGCTGCTACAGCTAAACTCATTTACTAATGTTTATTGTCATTAGCTGCTACAGCTAAACACATATACTAATGTTTATTGTCATTAGCTGCTACAGCGAAACTCATTTACTAATGTTTATTGTCATTAGCCGCTACAGCTAAACTCATTTACTAATGTTTATTGTCATTAGCCGCTACAGCTAAACTCATTTACTAATGTTTATTGTCATTAGCTGCTACAGCTAAACTCATTTACTAATGTTTATTATCATTAGCCGCTACAGCTAAACTCATTTACTAATGTTGGTCATTAGCTGCTACAGCTAAACTCATTTACTAATGTTTATTATCATTAGCTGCTACAGCTAAACTCATTTACTAATGTTTATTGTCATTAGGTGCTACAGCTAAACTCATTTACTAATGTTTATTATCATTAGCTGCTACAGCGAAACTCATTTACTAATGTTTATTATCATTAGCTGCTACAGCTAAACACATATACTAATGTTTATTGTCATTAGCCGCTACAGCTAAACTCATTTACTAATGTTTATTGTCATTAGCTGCTACAGCTAAACACATATACTAATGTTTATTGTCATTAGCTGCTACAGCGAAACTCATTTACTAATGTTTATTGTCATTAGCTGCTACAGCTAAACACATATACTAATGTTTATTGTCATTAGCTGCTACAGCGAAACTCATTTACTAATGTTTATTGTCATTAGCTGCTACAGCTAAACACATATACTAATGTTTATTGTCATTAGCTGCTACAGCTAAACTCATTTACTAATGTTTATTGTCATTAGCTGCTACAGCTAAACACATATACTAATGTTTATTGTCATTAGCTGCTACAGCGAAACTCATTTACTAATGTTTATTGTCATTAGCTGCTACAGCTAAACTCATTTACTAATGTTTATTGTCATTAGCTGCTACAGCTAAACTCATTTACTAATGTTTATTGTCATTAGCTGCTACAGCTAAACTCATTTACTAATGTTTATTGTCATTAGCTGCTACAGCTAAACACATATACTAATGTTTATTGTCATTAGCTGCTACAGCGAAACTCATTTACTAATGTTTATTGTCATTAGTCGCTACAGCTAAACTCATTTACTAATGTTTATTGTCATTAGCCGCTACAGCTAAACTCATTTACTAATGTTTATTGTCATTAGCCGCTACAGCTAAACTCATTTACTAATGTTTATTGTCATTAGCCGCTACAGCTAAACTCATTTACTAATGTTTATTGTCATTAGCCGCTACAGCTAAACTCATATACTAATGTTTATTGTCATTAGCTGCTACAGCTAAACTCATTTACTAATGTTTATTATCATTAGCTGCTACAGCTAAACTCATTTACTAATGTTGGTCATTAGCTGCTACAGCTAAACTCATATACTAATGTTTATTGTCATTAGCTGCTACAGCTAAACTCATTTACTAATGTTTATTATCATTAGCTGCTACAGCTAAACTCATTTACTAATGTTGGTCATTAGCTGCTACAAGCTAAACTCATTTACTAATGTTTATTGTCATTAGCTGCTACAGCTAAACTCATTTACTAATGTTTATTGTCATTAGCTGCTACAGCTAAACTCATTTACTAATGTTTATTATCATTAGCTGCTACAGCTAAACTCATTTACTAATGTTTATTATCATTAGCCGCTACAGCTAAATTCATATACTAATGTTTATTGTCATTAGCTGCTACAGCTAAACTCATTTACTAATGTTTATTGTCATTAGCTGCTACAGCTAAACACATATACTAATGTTTATTGTCATTAGCTGCTACAGCGAAATTCATTTACTAATGTTTATTGTCATTAGCCGCTACAGCTAAACTCATTTACTAATGTTTATTGTCATTAGCCGCTACAGCTAAACTCATTTACTAATGTTTATTGTCATTAGCTGCTACAGCTAAACTCATTTACTAATGTTTATTATCATTAGTCGCTACAGCTAAACTCATTTACTAATGTTGGTCATTAGCTGCTACAGCTAAACTCATTTACTAATGTTTATTATCATTAGCTGCTACAGCTAAACTCATTTACTAATGTTTATTGTCATTAGGTGCTACAGCTAAACTCATTTACTAATGTTTATTATCATTAGCTGCTACAGCGAAACTCATTTACTAATGTTTATTATCATTAGCTGCTACAGCTAAACACATATACTAATGTTTATTGTCATTAGCCGCTACAGCTAAACTCATTTACTAATGTTTATTGTCATTAGCTGCTACAGCTAAACACATATACTAATGTTTATTGTCATTAGCTGCTACAGCGAAACTCATTTACTAATGTTTATTGTCATTAGCTGCTACAGCTAAACACATATACTAATGTTTATTGTCATTAGCTGCTACAGCGAAACTCATTTACTAATGTTTATTGTCATTAGCTGCTACAGCTAAACACATATACTAATGTTTATTGTCATTAGCTGCTACAGCTAAACTCATTTACTAATGTTTATTGTCATTAGCTGCTACAGCTAAACACATACTAATGTTTATTGTCATTAGCTGCTACAGCGAAACTCATTTACTAATGTTTATTGTCATTAGCTGCTACAGCTAAACTCATTTACTAATGTTTATTGTCATCTAGCTGCTACAGCTAAACTCATTTACTAATGTTTATTGTCATTAGCTGCTACAGCTAAACTCATTTACTAATGTTTATTGTCATTAGCTGCTACAGCTAAACACATATACTAATGTTTATTGTCATTAGCCGCTACAGCTAAACTCATTTACTAATGTTTATTGTCATTAGCCGCTACAGCTAAACTCATATACTAATGTTTATTGTCATTAGCCGCTACAGCTAAACTCATTTACTAATGTTTATTGTCATTAGCCGCTACAGCTAAACTCATTTACTAATGTTTATTGTCATTAGCCGCTACAGCTAAACTCATTTACTAATGTTTATTGTCATTAGCTGCTACAGCTAAACTCATATACTAATGTTTATTGTCATTAGCCGCTACAGCTAAACTCATTTACTAATGTTTATTATCATTAGCTGCTACAGCTAAACTCATTTACTAATGTTGGTCATTAGCTGCTACAGCTAAACTCATTTACTAATGTTTATTGTCATTAGCTGCTACAGCTAAACTCATTTACTAATGTTTATTATCATTAGCCGCTACAGCTAAACTCATTTACTAATGTTTATTATCATTAGCTGCTACAGCTAAACTCATTTACTAATGTTGGTCATTAGCTGCTACAGCTAAACTCATATACTAATGTTTATTGTCATTAGCTGCTACAGCTAAACTCATTTACTAATGTTTATTGTCATTAGGTGCTACAGCTAAACTCATTTACTAATGTTTATTATCATTAGCTGCTACAGCTAAACTCATTTACTAATGTTTATTGCACCATATAGTATTGTTTTTTCCATACCAAATCTAGGGCGACTGTGCCTCAGAGCGGTTGGGTAAGCTCCTTCCTGGTTGGCTGGCCCTGTCCGTCGACTGGCCCTGTCCGTCGACTGGCCCTGTCCGTCGACTGGCCCTGTCTGCACTCAGTGCCCAGTAATTATGCTGCAATAGCTGATGTGCCAGGTCTAGGGTCAGCTTTTCATATCTGGTGTACTGTGTGTTCTTAGGCTCCCACAAATCCCCCTTGTCATGCTGCTGGTTCAACTGATTTCACTGTGCGTGCTACCTTGTCCCAGACCCCAGCTGATCAAGCTCAACCAGGTAGTCACTGTGCTTCTGCCTTTGTATTGCTTGCTCTTTGAGGTTTTACACTGGGTATCTGTATAAGCACTTTGTGACAAGGGCTTTATGAAAATACATTTGATTGATTGATAATGAAACCCCCATTGGCTAAAAGGAGTTCACAAAACAAGCACACAGTGTTTTTAGGCCTATGTACCACAACATCATGTACCACTATGTACCTGTCCTGATTAATGTCAGTTCCATTTCTCTCTGTTGTAGCTTGGTGAGGGGCCCAGGAGCTTTTCTCTGTGCGCCATGTACCAGTATAAGCTGCCATTATCTTGCCAGCCCATATCAGTGCAGTACCTACGTTTATTCAAGTGTCATCATGAAACCAGAACAATAGTCATGCATTTGGAACCAGAACAGTGGGTGTTGTGTTGGGGTTGTATTTGGAACCAGAACAGTGGGTGTTGTGTTGGGGTTGTATTTGGAACCAGAACAGTGGGTGTTGTGTTGGGGTTGTATTTGGAAACAGAACAGTGGGTGTTGTGTTGGGGTTGTATATCCTTATTTTGCAAATGTGAACGTTTAGCTGATCTGGACTACATTTGAATTGAATTATTCACTAGGATGACTAACATCCATCCTTTTCCATGACTACCATCCACATGCAATCAACTACCACTTTTCTAATGAACACTCCTCAATCTATTTTACATGGAACAACATTTTCTACGTATTCATGATTAGTATTAAGATTAATATTCCCTTTTGTCAATAACAGCTTCTACACATCATGTCAACATGCTTGACTGAAAATCTTTAAACATGTCTATAGACTTTATGGAGATTATGGGGGTGATGCTGTTGCCAACCAGACTTCATATTATGCCAATATAACAAAGTTATCAATTAGGAAGATTGTGCTGTTCAGAAAGCCATGTTCATGACTGTAGATGTTGACAGGACTCTCCTAATGCTATGTTGAATGAGCACCACGGATGAAGGAGGAGGAAAACCAACAGCAACATTTTTGGGGCCTTCCTCTGACACCGCCTGGTATATTTTCAGGGTATTTTACCAGAAATGCACAAGGTCCTTTTTTCTGGATCTTTGTAGAATTTTGATCCATTTGTCCCGTGTAGCTCAGTTGGTAGAGCATGGCGTAACGCCAGGGTTGTGGGTTCGATTCCCACGGGGGGCCAGTATGAAAAAAAAGAATGCATGCACTCACTAACTGTAAGTCGCTCTGGATAAGAGCGTCTGCTAAATGACTAAAATGTAAAAATGTAATCCACAGATAAAAGGGGAAACTTAGTTTCTAGTAATCTCTCCTCCTTCAGTCGTCTTCTTCTTCTGTGGACTTTATATGTCGGTTGGCAACCAACTTTAAGGTGCATCACCACTACCTCAGTTCATCTTCCAATCCCCCAGGACGCTGGGCCAATTGTACCAGGTTGTATTAGTCCCAGCTCTCCCATCTTTTAGGAGCATACACCCACCTGGGGGTTGGAAGATGAACTGAGGTAGTGATGCAT
Organism: Coregonus clupeaformis; assembly: GCF_020615455.1. Classification (NCBI taxonomy): domain Eukaryota; kingdom Metazoa; phylum Chordata; class Actinopteri; order Salmoniformes; family Salmonidae; genus Coregonus; species Coregonus clupeaformis. Next base: position 30,442 of record NW_025535653.1, on the reverse strand, counting down.
GCCTTAAAGGTGGTTGCCAACGGCATATAAAGATCACAGAAGAACAAGACGACTGAAGGAGGAGAGTACTAGAAACTCACGTTTCCTTTATCTGTGGATTACTTTTTACATTTTACATTTTAGTCATTTAGTAGGCGCTCTTATCCAGAGCGTCCATGCGTATGGGTGTGGTCAGCATGTTATATCCAGAGCGATGCGTGCGGTGTGGTCAGCATGTTATATCCAGAGCGATGCGTGCGGTGTGGGTGTGGTCAGCATGTTATATCCAGAGCGTGCGTGCGGTGTGGGTGTGGTCAGCATGTTATATCCAGAAGCGACGTGCGGTGTGGGTGTGGTCAGCATGTTATATCCAGACGATGCGTGCGGTGTGGGTGTGGTCAGCATGTTATATCCAGAGCGATGCGTGCGGTGTGGGTGTGGTCAGCATGTTATATCCAGAGCGATGCGTGCGGTGTGCACATGTTTATCCAGAGCGATGCGGTGTGGGTGTGGTCAGCATGTTATATCCAGAGCGATGCGTGCGGTGTGGTCAGCATGTTATATCCAGAGCGATGCGTGCGTGTGGGTGTGGTCAGCATGTTATATCCAGAGCGATGCGTGCGGTGTGGGTGTGGTCAGCATGTTATATCCAGAGCGATGCGTGCGTGGGTGTGGTCAGCATGTTATATCCAGAGCGATGCGTGCGGTGTGGTGTGGTCAGCATGTTATATCCAGAGCGATCGTGCGGTGTGGGTGTGGTCAGCATGTTATATCCAGAGCGATGCGTGCGGTGTGGTCAGCATGTTATATCCAGAGCGATGCGTGCGGTGTGTGTGGTCAGCATGTTATATCCAGAGCGATGCGTTGCGGTGTGGTCAGCATGTTATATCCAGAGCGATGCGTGCGGTGTGGTCAGCATGTTATATCCAGAGCGTCGTCGCGGTGTGGTCAGCATGTTATATCCAGAGCGTGCGTGCGGTGTGGTCAGCATGTTATATCCAGAGCGATCGTCGCGGTGTGGGTGTGGTCAGCATGTTATATCCAGAGCGATGCGTGCGGTGTGGGTGTGGTCAGCATGTTATATCCAGAGCGTGCGTGCGGTGTGGGTGTGGTCAGCATGTTATATCCAGAGCGATGCGTGCGGTGTGGTCAGCATGTTATATCCAGAGCGTGCGTGCGGTGTGGGTGTGGTCAGCATGTTATATCCAGAGCGATGCGTGCGGTGTGGGTGTGGTCAGCATGTTATATCCAGAGCGATGCGTGCGGTGTGGTCAGCATGTTATATCCAGAGCGATGCGTGCGGTGTGGGTGTGGTCAGCATGTTATATCCAGAGCGATGCGTGCGGTGTGGTCAGCATGTTATATCCAGAGCGATGCGTGCGGTGTGGTCAGCATGTTATATCCAGAGCGATCCGTGCGGTGTGGGTGTGGTCAGCATGTTATATCCAGACGTCGGCGTGCGGTGTGGTCAGCATGTTATATCCAGAGCGATCGTGCGGTGTGGGTCGGTGGGTGTGGTCAGCATGTTATATCCAGCGATGCGGGTGTGGTGTGGTCAGCATGTTATATCCAGAGCGTGCGTGCGGTGTGGTCAGCATGTTATATCCAGAGCGATGCGTGCGGTGTGGGTGTGGTCAGCATGTTATATCCAGAGCGTGCGTGCGGTGTGGGTCAGCATGTTATATCCAGAGGCGATGCGTGCGGTGTTGGTCAGCATGTTATATCCAGAGCGATGCGTGCGGTGTGGTCAGCATGTTATATCCAGACGATGCGTGCGGTGTGGGTGTGGTCAGCATGTTATATCCAGAGCGATCGTGCGGTGTGGTCAGCATGTTATATCCAGAGCGATGCGTGCGGTGTGGTGTGGTCAGCATGTTATATCCAGAGCGTCTGCGGTGTGGTGTGGTCAGCATGTTATATCCAGAGCGTGCGTGCGGTGTGGGTGTGGTCAGCATGTTATATCCAGAGCGATGCGTGCGGTGTGGTGTGTCAGCATGTTATATCCAGCGATGCGTGCGGTGTGGTGGTCAGCATGTTATATCCAGAGCGGCGTGCGGTGTGGTCAGCATGTTATATCCAGAGCGACCGTGGTGGGTGTGGTCAGCATGTTATATCCAGAGCGTGCGTGCGGTGTGGTCAGCATGTTATATCCAGAGCGATGCGTGCGGTGTGGTCAGCATGTTATATCCAGACGATGCGTGCGGTGTGGTGTGGTCAGCATGTTATATCCAGAGCGATCGTGGGGTGTGGGTGTGGTCAGCATGTTATATCCAGAGCGTGCGTGCGGTGTGGTCAGCATGTTATATCCAGAGCGATGCGTGCGGTGTGGTCAGCATGTTATATCCAGAGCGTGCGTGCGGTGTGGGTGTGGTCAGCATGTTATATCCAGAGCGATGCGTGCGGTGTGGTCAGCATGTTATATCCAGAAGCGATGCGTGCGGTGTGTGTGGTCAGCATGTTATATCCAGAGCGATGCGTGCGGTGTGGGTGTGGTCAGCATGTTATATCCAGAGCGATGCGTGCGGTGTGGGTGTGGTCAGCATGTTATATCCAGAGCGATGCGTGCGGTGTGGGTGTGGTCAGCATGTTATATCCAGAGCGATGCGTGCGGTGTGGTCAGCATGTTATATCCAGAAGCGATGCGTGCGGTGTGGTCAGCATGTTATATCCAGAGCGACTGCGTGCGGTGTGGGTGTGGTCAGCATGTTATATCCAGAGCGTGCGTGCGGTGTGGTCAGCATGTTATATCCAGAGCGTGCGTGCGGTGTTTGTGGTCAGCATGTTATATCCAGAGCGATGCGTGCGGTGTGGGTGTGGTCAGCATGTTATATCCAGAGCGATGCGTGGTGTGGGTGTGGTCAGCATGTTATATCCAGAGCGTGCGTGCGGTGTGGGTGTGGTCAGCATGTTATATCCAGAGGACGCGTGCGGTGTGGTGTGGTCAGCATGTTATATCCAGAGCGTGCGTGCGGTGTGGGTGTGGTCAGCATGTTATATCCAGAAGCGATGCGTGCGGTGTGGTGTGGTCAGCATGTTATATCCAGAGCGATGCGCAGGTGTGGTCAGCATGTTATATCCAGAGCGATCGTGCGGTGTGGTGTGGTCAGCATGTTATATCCAGAGCGATGCGTGCGGTGTGGGTGTGGTCAGCATGTTATATCCAGAAGCGATCGTGCGGTGTGGTCAGCATGTTATATCCAGAGCGATGCGTGCGGTGTGGTCAGCATGTTATATCCAGAGCGTGCGTGCGGTGTGGTCAGCATGTTATATCCAGAGCGATGCGTGCGGTGTGGTCAGCATGTTATATCCAGAGCGTGCGTGCGGTGTGTGTGGTCAGCATGTTATATCCAGACGATGCGTGGGGTGTGGTCAGCATGTTATATCCAGAGCGATGCGTGCGGTGTGGTCAGCATGTTATATCCAGACGATGCGTGCGGTGTGGTCAGCATGTTATATCCAGACGTCGTGGGGTGTGGGTGTGGTCAGCATGTTATATCCAGAAGCGATGCGTGCGGGTGGGTGTGGTCAGCATGTTATATCCAGAGCGATGCGTGCGGTGTGTTGGTCAGCATGTTATATCCAGAGCGATGCGTGCGGTGTGTCAGCATGTTATATCCAGAGCGATCGTGGGGTGTGGGTGTGGTCAGCATGTTATATCCAGAGCGATCGCGTGGGGTGTGGGTGTGGTCAGCATGTTATATCCAGAGCGATGCGTGGGGTGTGGGTGTGGTCAGCATGTTATATCCAGAGCGTCGTGCGGTGTGGGTGTGGTCAGCATGTTATATCCAGAGCGATGCGTGCGGGTGTGGGTGTGGTCAGCATGTTATATCCAGAGCGACGCGTGCGGTGTGGTCAGCATGTTATATCCAGAGCGTTGCGTGTGGTGTGGTCAGCATGTTATATCCAGAGCGTGCGTGCGGTGTGGGTGTGGTCAGCATGTTATATCCAGAGGCGTGCGGTGTGGGTGTGGTCAGCATGTTATATCCAGAGCGATGCGTGCGGTGTGGTCAGCATGTTATATCCAGAGCGATGCGTGCGGTGTGGGTGTGGTCAGCATGTTATATCCAGAGCGATGCGTGCGGTGTGGTCAGCATGTTATATCCAGAGCGATGCGTGCGGTGTGGTCAGCATGTTATATCCAGAGCGATCGTGCGGTGTGTGTGGTCAGCATGTTATATCCAGAGCGATCGTGCGGTGTGGGTGTGGTCAGCATGTTATATCCAGAGCGATGCGTGCGGTGTGGGTGTGGTCAGCATGTTATATCCAGAGCGATGCGTGCGGTGTGGTCAGCATGTTATATCCAGAGCGATGCGTGCGGTGTGGTCAGCATGTTATATCCAGAGCGATGCGTGCGGTGTTGTGGTCAGCATGTTATATCCAGAAGCGATGCGTGCGGTGTGGTCAGCATGTTATATCCAGAGCGATGCGTGCGGTGTGGTCAGCATGTTATATCCAGAGCGATCGTGCGGTGTGTGTGGTCAGCATGTTATATCCAGAGCGTGCGTGCGGTGTGGGTGTGGTCAGCATGTTATATCCAGAGCGATGCGTGCGGTGTGGGTCAGCATGTTATATCCAGAGCGTCGTGCGGTGTGGGTGGGTCAGCATGTTATATCCAGAGCGATGCGTGCGGTGTGGGTGTGGTCAGCATGTTATATCCAGAGCGATGCGTGCGGTGTGTGGTCAGCATGTTATATCCAGAGCGTCGCGTGCGGTGTGGTCAGCATGTTATATCCAGAAGCGATGCGTGCGGTGTGGGTGTGGTCAGCATGTTATATCCAGAGCGTACGTGCGTGTGGGTGTGGTCAGCATGTTATATCCAGAGCGATCGTGCGGTGTGGTCAGCATGTTATATCGAGCGTGCGTGCGGTGTGGTCAGCATGTTATATCCAGAGCGACGGGAGTGCGGTGTGGTCAGCATGTTATATCCAGAGCGATGCGTGCGGTGTGGGTGTGGTCAGCATGTTATATCCAGAGCGATCTGTGCGGGTGTGGGTCAGCATGTTATATCCAGAGCGATGCGTGCGGTGTGGTGTGGTCAGCATGTTATATCCAGAGCGTGTGCGTGTGTGGTCAGCATGTTATATCCAGAGCGATGCGTGCGGTGTGGGTGTGGTCACATTTTCGACGCGGGTGTGGTCACATGTTATATCCAGAGCGCGTGCGGTGTGGGGTGGTCAGCATGTTATATCCAGAAGCGTGCGTGCGGTGTGGTCAGCATGTTATATCCAGAGCGATCGTGCGGTGTGGGTGTGGTCAGCATGTTATATCCAGAGCGATGCGTGCGGTGTGGTCAGCATGTTATATCCAGAGCGATGCGTGCGGTGTGGTCAGCATGTTATATCCAGACGTCGTGCGGTGTGCTCCAGAGCGAGTCGTTTCTTTATCGTGCGGTGTGGGTGTGGTCAGCATGTTATATCCAGAGCGTGCGTGCGGTGTGGGTGTGGTCAGCATGTTATATCCAGAGCGAGCGTGCGGTGTGGTCAGCATGTTATATCCAGAGCGATGCGTGCGGTGTGGTCAGCATGTTATATCCAGAGCGATGCGTGGGTGTGGGTGTGGTCAGCATGTTATATCCAGAGCGTATGCATGTGTGGGTGTGGTCAGCATGTTATATCCAGAGCGATGCGTCGGTGTGGGTGTGGTCAGCATGTTATATCCAGAGCGATGCGTACGTGTGGGTGTGGTCAGCATGTTATATCCAGAGCGATGCGTGCGGTGTGGGTGTGGTCAGCATGTTATATCCAGAGAGCGATCGTGCGGTGTGGGTGTGGTCAGCATGTTATATCCAGAGCGTGCGTGCGGGTGTGGGTGTGGTCAGCATGTTATATCCAGAGCGATGCGTGCGTGGTGTGGTCAGCATGTTATATCCAGAGCGATCGTGCGGTGTGGGTGTGGTCAGCATGTTATATCCAGAGCGATGCGTGCGGTGTGGTCAGCATGTTATATCCCGTGGTGTGGTCAGCATGTTATATCCAGAGCGTTTCCAAGCGTCGTGCGGTGTGGGTGTGGTCAGCATGTTATATCCAGAAGCGATGCGTGCGGTGTGGTCAGCATGTTATATCCAGAGCGATGCGTGCGGTGTGGCGTGTGGTCAGCATGTTATATCCAGAGCGTCGTACGGTGTGGGTGTGGTCAGCATGTTATATCCAGAGCGATGCGTGCGGTGTGGGTCAGCATGTTATATCCAGAGCGATGCGTGCGGTGTGGGTGTGGTCAGCATGTTATATCCAGAGCGATGCTGCGGTCGTGGGTGTGGTCAGCATGTTATATCCAGAGCGATCGTGCGGTGTGGTGTGGTCAGCATGTTATATCCAGAGCGATGCGTGCGGTGTGGTGTCAGCATGTTATATCCAGAGCGTGCGTGCGGTGTGGGTGTGGTCAGCATGTTATATCCAGAGCGATGCGTGCGGTGTGGTCAGCATGTTATATCCAGAGCGTTGCGTGCGGTGTGGTGGTCAGCATGTTATATCCAGAGCGATCGTGCGGTGTGGGTCAGATGTTATATCCAGAGCGATCGTGGGTGCGGTGTTCAGCATGTTATATCCAGACGCGTGCGGTGTGGGTGTGGTAGTGTTATATCCAGAGCGTCGTGCGGTGTGGTCAGCATGTTATATCCAGCGGTGTGGGTGTGGTCAGCATGTTATATCCAGAGCGATCGTGCGGGTGTGGGTGTGGTCAGCATGTTATATCCAGAGCGTGCGTGCGTGTGGGTGTGGTCAGCATGTTATATCCAGAGCGTCGTGCGTTGGTGTGGTCAGCATGTTATATCCAGAGCGATGCGTGTGTGGGTGTGGTCAGCATGTTATATCCAGAGCGTGCGTGCGGTGTGGTCAGCACTGTTATATCCAGAAGCGTTGCGTGCTGGTGTGGTCAGCATGTTATATCCAGAGCGTCGTGCGGTGTGGGTGTGCATGTTATATCCAGAGCGTCGCGTGCGGTGTGGGTGTGGTCAGCATGTTATATCCAGAGCGATCGTGCGGTGTGGTCAGCATGTTATATCCAGAGCGTCGTGCGGTGTGGTCAGCATGTTATATCCAGAGCGATCGTGCGGTGTGGTCAGCATGTTATATCCAGAGCGATGCGTGCGGTGTGGGGGTCAGCATGTTATATCCAGAGCGATCGTGCGGTGTGGTCAGCATGTTATATCCAGAGCGATGCGTGCGGTGTGGGTGGGTCAGCATGTTATATCCAGAGCGTTCGTGCGGTGTGGGTCAGCATGTTATATCCAGAGCGATGCGTGCGGTGTGGTGTGGTCAGCATGTTATATCCAGAGCGTACGTGCGGTGTGGGTGTGGTCAGCATGTTATATCCACGCGTGCGTGTGTGGTCAGCATGTTATATCCAGAAGCGATGCGTGCGGTGTGGTGTCAGCATGTTATATCCAGAAGCGTGCGTGCGGTGTGGTCAGCATGTTATATCCAGAGCGATGCGTGCGTGTGGTGTGGTCAGCATGTTATATCCAGAGCGATGCGTGCGGTGTGGTGTGGTCAGCATGTTATATCCAGAGCGTCGCGTGCGGTGTGGTCAGCATGTTATATCCAGAGCGATGCGTGCGGTGTGGTCAGCATGTTATATCCAGAGCGATGCGTGCGGTGTGTGGTCAGCATGTTATATCCAGAGCGATGCGTGCGGTGTGTGGTCAGCATGTTATATCCAGAGCGAGTGCGGTGTGGGTGTGGTCAGCATGTTATATCCAGAGCGATGCGTGCGGTGTGGTCAGCATGTTATATCCAGAGCGATGCGTGCGGTGTGTGTGGTCAGCATGTTATATCCAGAGCGATGCGTGCGGTGTGGGTGTGGTCAGCATGTTATATCCAGAGCGTGCGTGCGGGTGTGGTCAGCATGTTATATCCAGAAGCGTCGTGCGGTGTGGGTGTGGTCAGCATGTTATATCCAGAGCGATCGTGCGGTGTGGGTGTGGTCAGCATGTTATATCCAGAAGCGATGCGTGCGGTGTGGTCAGCATGTTATATCCAGAGCGTCGTGCGGTGTGGTGTGGTCAGCATGTTATATCCAGAGCGATCGTGCGGGTGTGGTCAGCATGTTATATCCAGAGCGTGCGTGGGTTGGTGTGGTCAGCATGTTATATCCAGAGCGATGCGTGCGGTGTGGTCAGCATGTTATATCCAGAGCGTCGTGCGGTGTGGTCAGCATGTTATATCCAGAAGCGATGCGTGCGTGTGGGTGTGGTCAGCATGTTATATCCAGAGCGATCGTGCGGTGTGGTCAGCATGTTATATCCAGACGCGTGCGGTGTGGTCAGCATGTTATATCCAGACGATGCGTGCGGTGTGGGTGTGGTCAGCATGTTATATCCAGAGCGATGCGTGCGGTGTGGGTGTGGTCAGCATGTTATATCCAGAGCGATGCGTGGGTGTGGTCAGCATGTTATATCCAGAGCGTCGTGCGGTGTGGTGTGGTCAGCATGTTATATCCAGAGCGATGCGTGCGGTGTGTGGTCAGCATGTTATATCCAGAGCGATGGTGCGGTGTGGTCAGCATGTTATATCCAGAGCGATGCGTGCGGTGTGGTCAGCATGTTATATCCAGAGCGTGCGTGCGGTGTGGTTGGTCGCATGTTATATCCAGAAGCGTCATGCGGTGTGGGTGTAGTGCATGTTATATCCAGAGCGTGCGTGTGGTGTCAGCATGTTATATCCAGAGCGATGCGTGCGGTGTGGTCAGCATGTTATGTCCAGAGCGATCGTGCGGTGTGTCAGCATGTTATATCCGGCGTGCGGTGTGGTGTGGTCAGCATGTTATATCCAGAGCGTCGTGCGGTGGTCAGCATGTTATATCCAGCGTGCGTGCGGTGTGGTCAGCATGTTATATCCAGAGCGTGCGTCGGTGTGGGTGTGGTCAGCATGTTATATCCAGAGCGTGCGTGCGGTGTGTGGTCAGCATGTTATATCCAGAGCGATGCGTGCGGTGTGGTCAGCATGTTATATCCAGAGCGATGCGTGCGGTGTGGGTGTGGTCAGCATGTTATATCCAGAGCGGCGTGCGGGTGTGTCAGCATGTTATATCCAGAAGCGTGCGTGCGGTGTGTGTGGTCAGCATGTTATATCCAGAAGCGTGCGTGCGGTGTGGGTGGTCAGCATGTTATATCCAGAGCGATGCGTGCGGTGTGGGTGTGGTCAGCATGTTATATCCAGAGCGATCGTGCGGTGTGGTCAGCATGTTATATCCAGAGCGATGCGTGCGGTGTGGTGTGGTCAGCATGTTATATCCAGACGTCGTGCTGTGGTCAGCATGTTATATCCAGAGCGTCGTGCGGGTGTGTGGTCAGCATGTTATATCCAGAAGCGATGCGTGCGGTGTGGGTGTGGTCAGCATGTTATATCCAGAGCGATGCGGTGTGGGTGTGGTCAGCATGTTATATCCAGAGCGTGCGTGCGGTGTGGGTGTGGTCAGCATGTTATATCCAGACGTCGTGCGGTGTGGGGGTCAGCATGTTATATCCGCGTCGTGCGGTGTGGGTGTGGTCAGCATGTTATATCCAGAAGCGTGCGTGCGGTGTGGTCAGCATGTTATATCCAGAGCGATGCGTGCGGTGTGGGTGTGGTCAGCATGTTATATCCAGAGCATGCGTCGGGTGCGGTGTGGTCAGCATGTTATATCCAGAAGCGTGCGTGCGGTGTGGTCAGCATGTTATATCCAGAGCGATGCGTGCGGTGTGGTCAGCATGTTATATCCAGAAGCGATCGTGCGGTGTGGTCAGCATGTTATATCCAGAAGCGTGCGTGCGGTGTGGGTGTGGTCAGCATGTTATATCCAGAAGCGATGCGTGCGTCGTGTGGTCAGCATGTTATATCAGAGCGATCGTGCGGTGTGGTCAGCATGTTATATCCAGAGCGTATGCGTGTGGGTGTGGTCAGCATGTTATATCCAGAGCGATCGTGCGGTGGGTGTGGTCAGCATGTTATATCCAGAGCGTCGTGCGGTGTGGTGTGGTCAGCATGTTATATCCAGAGCGATCGTGCGGTGTGGGTGTGGTCAGCATGTTATATCCAGAGCGATGCGTGCGGTGTGGTCAGCATGTTATATCCAGACGATGCGTGCGGTGTGGGTGTGGTCAGCATGTTATATCCAGAGCGATGCGTGCGGTGTGGTGTGGTCAGCATGTTATATCCAGAAGCGATGCGTGCGGTGTGGGTGTGGTCAGCATGTTATATCCAGAGCGTCGTGCGGTGTGGGTGTGGTCAGCATGTTATATCCAGAAGCGATGCGTGCGGTGTGGTCAGCATGTTATATCCAGAGCGATGCGTGCGGTGTGGTCAGCATGTTATATCCAGAGCGTGCGTGCGGTGTGGTCAGCATGTTATATCCAGAGCGATGCGTGCGGTGTGGTCAGCATGTTATATCCAGAGCGATGCGTGCGGTGTGGGTGGTCAGCATGTTATATCCAGAGCGATGCGTGCGGTGTGGGTGTGGTCAGCATGTTATATCCAGAGCGTGCGTGCGGTGTGGGTGTGGTCAGCATGTTATATCCAGAGCGATGCGTGCGGTGTGGTCAGCATGTTATATCCAGACGTGCGTGCGGTGTGGTCAGCATGTTATATCCAGAGCGATGCGTGCGGTGTGGGTGTGGTCAGCATGTTATATCCAGAAGCGTCGTGCGGTGGTGTGGTCGCATGTTATATCCAGAGCGATGCGTGCGGTGTGGTCAGGTCATGTTATATCCAGACGTCGTGCGTGTGTGGTGTGGTCAGCATGTTATATCCAGAAGCGATGCGTGCGGTGTGGGTGTGGTCAGCATGTTATATCCAGGCGATGCGTGCGGTGTGGTCAGCATGTTATATCCAGAGCGTGCGTGCGGTGTGTGTGGTCAGCATGTTATATCCAGAGCGTGCGTGCGGTGTGGGTCAGCATGTTATATCCAGACGTCGTGCGGTGTGGTCAGCATGTTATATCCAGCTCGTGCGGTGTGGTCAGCATGTTATATCCAGAGCGATCGTGCGGTGTGGTGTGGTCAGCATGTTATATCCAGAGCGTGCGTGCGGTGTGGTGTGGTCAGCATGTTATATCCAGAGCGATGCGTGCGGTGTGGTGTGGTCAGCATGTTATATCCAGAGCGTCTGCGGTGTGGGGGTCAGCATGTTATATCCAGAGCGGTGCGGTGTGGTGTGGTCAGCATGTTATATCCAGAGCGTCGTGCGGTGTGGGTGTGGTCAGCATGTTATATCCAGAGCGATGCGTGCGGTGTGGGTGTGGTCAGCATGTTATATCCAGAGCGATGCGTGCGGTGTGGGGGTCAGCATGTTATATCCAGAGCGATGCGTGCGGTGTGGGTGTGGTCAGCATGTTATATCCAGAGCGATGCGTGCGGTGTGGTCAGCATGTTATATCCCGAAGCGTCGTGCGGTGCGGGTGGTCAGCATGTTATATCCAGAGCGATCGTGCGGTGTGGGTGTGGTCATCATGTTATATCCAGAGCGATCGTGCGGTGTGTTGGTCAGCATGTTATATCCAGAGCGTGCGTGCGGTGTGGTCAGCATGTTATATCCAGAGCGTCTGCGGTGTTGGTCACATGTTATATCCAGAAGCGTGCGTGCGGTGTGTGGTCAGCATGTTATATCCAGAGCGATCGTGCGGTGTTGGTCAGCATGTTATATCCAGAGCGTGCGTGCGGTGTGGTGTCAGCATGTTATATCCAGAGCGATCGTGCGGTGGGGTCAGCATGTTATATCCAGAGCGTGCGTGCGGTGTGGGTGTGGTCAGCATGTTATATCCAGAGCGATGCGTGCGGTGGTGTGGTCAGCATGTTATATCCAGAGCGTGCGTGCGGTGTGGGTGTGGTCAGCATGTTATATCCAGAGCGATGCGTGTGGTGTGGTCAGCATGTTATATCCAGAGCGATGCGTGGGTGTGGTCAGCATGTTATATCCAGAAGCGTCGTCGGTGTGTGGTCAGCATGTTATATCCAGAGCGAGCGTGCGGTGTGGTCAGCATGTTATATCCAGAGCGTGCGTGCGGTGTGGGTGTGGTCAGCATGTTATATCCAGAGCGTCGTGCGGGTGTGGTCAGCATGTTATATCCAGAGCGTGCTGCGGTGGTGTGGTCAGCATGTTATATCCAGAGCGATGCGTGCGGTGTGGGTGTGGTCAGCATGTTATATCCAGAAGCGATGCGTGCGGTGTGGGTGTGGTCAGCATGTTATATCCAGAGCGTGCGTGCGGTGTGGTGTGGTCAGCATGTTATATCCAGGCGTGCGTGTGGGTGTGGTCAGCATGTTATATCCAGAGCGATCGTGCGGTGTGGGTGTGGTCAGCATGTTATATCCAGAGCGATGCGTGCGGTGTGGGTGTGGTCAGCATGTTATATCCAGAAGCGTGCGTGCGGTGTGGTCAGCATGTTATATCCGAACGTGCGTGCGGTGTGGTCAGCATGTTATATCCAGAGCGATCGTGCGGTGTGGTCAGCATGTTATATCCGAGCGATGCGTGCGGTGTGGGTGTGGTCAGCATGTTATATCCAGAGCGCTGCGTGTGGTGTGGTCAGCATGTTATATCCAGAGCGATAGCGTGCGTGTGTGGTCAGCATGTTATATCCAGAGCGATGCGTGCGGTGTGGGTCAGCATGTTATATCCAGAGCGTCGTGCGGTGTGGGTGTGGTCAGCATGTTATATCCAGAGCGATCGTGCGGTGTGGGTGTGGTCAGCATGTTATATCCAGAGCGTGCGTGCTGTGGGTGTGGTCAGCATGTTATATCCAGAGCGTGCGTGCGGTGTGGTCAGCATGTTATATCCAGAGCGATGCGTGCGGTGTGGGTGTGGTCAGCATGTTATATCCAGAAGCGATGCGTGCGGTGTGGTGTGGTCAGCATGTTATATCCAGAGCGATGCGTGCGGTGTGGGTGTGGTCAGCATGTTATATCCAGAAGCGTCGTGCGGTGTGGTCAGCATGTTATATCCAGAGCGTGCGTGCGGTGTGGTCAGCATGTTATATCCAGAAGCGTCGTGCGGTGTGGTGTGGTCAGCATGTTATATCCAGAAGCGTGCGTGCGGTGTGGGTCAGCATGTTATATCCAGAGCGTCGTGCGGTGTGGGTGTGGTCAGCATGTTATATCCAGAGCGATGCGTGCGGTGTGGGTGTGGTCAGCATGTTATATCCAGAGCGATCGTGCGGTGTGGTCAGCATGTTATATCCACGTCGTGCGGTGTGGTCAGCATGTTATATCCAGAAGCGATGCGTGCGGTGTGGGTGTGGTCAGCATGTTATATCCAGAGCGATGCGTGCGGTGTGGTGTGGTCAGCATGTTATATCCAGAAGCGTCGTGCGGTGTGGTGGTCAGCATGTTATATCCAGACGTGCGTGCGGTGTGGTTCAGCATGTTATATCCAGAGCGTGCGTGCGGTGTGGGTGTGGTCAGCATGTTATATCCAGAGCGATGCGTCGGTGTGGTGTGGTCAGCATGTTATATCAGACGATGCGTGCGGTGTGGGTGTGGTCAGCATGTTATATCCAGAGCGATGCGTGCGGTGTGGGTGTGGTCAGCATGTTATATCCAGAAGCGATGCGTGCGGTGTGGTGTGGTCAGCATGTTATATCCAGAGCGTCGTGCGGTGTGGTCAGCATGTTATATCCAGAGCGATGCGTGCGGTGTGGTCAGCATGTTATATCCAGAAGCGATGCGTGCGGTGTGGGTGTGGTCAGCATGTTATATCCAGAGCGATGCGTGCGGTGTGGTGTGGTCAGCATGTTATATCCAGAGCGTGCGTGTGGGTGTGGTCAGCATGTTATATCCAGAGCGATGCGTGCGGTGTGGTCAGCATGTTATATCCAGAGCGATGCGTGCGGTGTGGGTGTGGTCAGCATGTTATATCCAGAGCGATGCGTGCGGTGTGGTCAGCATGTTATATCCAGAGCGATCGTGCGGTGTGGTGTGGTCAGCATGTTATATCCAGACGATGCGTGCGGTGTGGTGTGGTCAGCATGTTATATCCAGAGCGTGCGTGCGGTGTGGGTGTGGTCAGCATGTTATATCCAGAGCTGCGTGCGGTGGTGTGGTCAGCATGTTATATCCAGAGCGATGCGTGCGGTGTGGGTGGTCAGCATGTTATATCCAGAGCGATGCGTGCGGTGTGGTGTGGTCAGCATGTTATATCCAGAGCGATGCGTGCGGTGTGGTGTGGTCAGCATGTTATATCCAGACGTGCGTGCGGTGTTGTGGTCAGCATGTTATATCCAGAGCGATGCGTGCGGTGTGGTCAGCATGTTATATCCAGAAGCGATGCGTGCGGTGTGGGGGTCAGCATGTTATATCCAGAGCGATGCGTGCGGTGTGGGTGTGGTCAGCATGTTATATCCAGAGCGTCGTGCGGTGTGGTGGGTCAGCATGTTATATCCAGAGCGTCGTGCGTTGTGGTCAGCATGTTATATCCAGAAGGTCGTGCGGTGTGGTCAGCATGTTATATCCAAGCGATCTCGGTGTGGTGTGGTCAGCATGTTATATCCAGAGCGATGCGTGCGGTGTGGTTCAGCATGTTATATCCAGAAGCGTGCGTGCGGTGTGGTCAGCATGTTATATCCAGAAGCGATGCGTGCGGTGTGGTCAGCATGTTATATCCAGAGCGATGCGTGCGGTGTGGGGGTCAGCATGTTATATCCAGAGCGATGCGTGCGGTGTGGGTGTGGTCAGCATGTTATATCCAGAGCGTGCGTGCGGTGTGGGTGTGGTCAGCATGTTATATCCAGAGCGATGCGTGCGGTGTGGTCAGCATGTTATATCCAGAAGCGATGCGTGCGGTGTGGTGTGGTCAGCATGTTATATCCAGAAGCGTGCGGTGTGGGTGTGGTCAGCATGTTATATCCAGAGCGATGCGTGCGGTGTGGGTGGTCAGCATGTTATATCCAGAGCGATGCGTGCGGTGTGTGTGGTCAGCATGTTATATCCAGAGCGATGCGTGCGGTGTGGTCAGCATGTTATATCCAGAGCGATGCGTGCGGTGTGGTCAGCATGTTATATCCAGAGCGATGCGTGCGGTGTGGTCAGCATGTTATATCCAGAGCGATGCGTGCGGTGTGGTCAGCATGTTATATCCAGAAGCGTGCGTGCGGTGTGGTCAGCATGTTATATCCAGAGCGTGCGTGCGGTGTGGGTGTGGTCAGCATGTTATATCCAGAGCGATCGTGCGGTGTGGGTGTGGTCAGCATGTTATATCCAGAGCGTGCGTGCGGTGTGGTCAGCATGTTATATCCAGAGCGATGCGTGCGGTGTGGTCAGCATGTTATATCCAGAGCGATGCGTGCGGTGTGGTGTGGTCAGCATGTTATATCCAGAGCGTCGTGCGGTGTGGGTGTGGTCAGCATGTTATATCCAGAGCGTGCGTGCGGTGTGGTGGTCAGCATGTTATATCCAGAAGCGTGCGTGCGGTGTGGTCAGCATGTTATATCCAGAGCGATGCGTGCGGTGTGGGTGTGGTCAGCATGTTATATCCAGAAGCGATGCGTGCGGTGTGGTCAGCATGTTATATCCAGAAGCGTGCGTGCGGTGTAAAGAGGTCAGCATGTTATATCCAGAGCGATACGTGCGGTGTGGTCAGCATGTTATATCCAGAGCGATCGTGCGTGTTGTGGTCAGCATGTTATATCCAGAGCGTCGTGCGGTGTGGTCAGCATGTTATATCCAGAGCGATCGTGCGGTGTGGTCAGCATGTTATATCCAGAGCGTGCGTGCGGTGTGGTCAGCATGTTATATCCAGAAGCGTCGTGCGGTGTGGTCAGCATGTTATATCCAGAGCGTGCGTGCGGTGTGGTCAGCATGTTATATCCAGAGCGCGTGCGGTGTGGGTGTGGTCAGCATGTTATATCCAGAGCGATGCGTGCGGTGTGGTCAGCATGTTATATCCAGAGCGCGTGCGTGCGGTGTGGTCAGCATGTTATATCCAGAAGCGATCGTGCGGTGTGGTGTGGTCAGCATGTTATATCCAGAGCGATGCGTGCGGTGTGGGTGTGGTCAGCATGTTATATCCAGAGCGATGCGTGCGGTGTGGTCAGCATGTTATATCCAGAGCGATGCGTGCGGTGTGGTCAGCATGTTATATCCAGAGCGATGCGTGCGGTGTGGGGGTCAGCATGTTATATCCAGAGCGATGCGTGCGGTGTGGGTGGTCAGCATGTTATATCCAGAGCGATGCGTGCGGTGTGGGTGTGGTCAGCATGTTATATCCAGAGCGATGCGGTGCGGTGTGGTCAGCATGTTATATCCAGAGCGATGCGTGCGGTGTGGTCAGCATGTTATATCCGGCGATGCGTGCGGTGTGGGTGTGGTCAGCATGTTATATCCAGAGAAGCGTCGTGCGGTGTGGGTGTGGTCAGCATGTTATATCCAGAGCGATGCGTGCGGTGTGGGTGTGGTCAGCATGTTATATCCAGAGCGTGCGTGCGGTGGGTGTGGTCAGCATGTTATATCCAGAGCGATGCGTGCGGTGTGGTGTGGTCAGCATGTTATATCCAGAGCGATGCGTGCGGTGTGGTCAGCATGTTATATCCAGAGCGTGCGTGCGGTGTGGTCAGCATGTTATATCCAGAGCGAGCGTGCGGTGTGGGTGTGGTCAGCATGTTATATCCAGAAGCGTGCGTGCGGTGTGGGTGTGGTCAGCATGTTATATCCAGAAGCGATGCGTGCGGTGTGGGTGTGGTCAGCATGTTATATCCAGAGCGTGCGTGCGGGTGTGGTCAGCATGTTATATCCAGAGCGATGCGTGCGGTGTGGTCAGCATGTTATATCCAGAGCGATGCGTGCGGTGTGGTCAGCATGTTATATCCAGAGCGATGCGTGCGGTGTGGGTCAGCATGTTATATCCAGAGCGTGCGTGCGGTGTTGTGGTCAGCATGTTATATCCAGAGCGTGCGTGCGGTGTGGTCAGCATGTTATATCCAGAGCGATGCGTGCGGTGTGGGTGTGGTCAGCATGTTATATCCAGAGCGATGCGTGCGGTGTGGGTGGTCAGCATGTTATATCCGACGTCGTCGTGTGTGGTCAGCTGTTATATCCAGGCGTGCGTGCGGTGTGGTCAGCATGTTATATCCAGAGCGATCGTGCGGTGTGGGTGTGGTCAGCATGTTATATCCAGAGCGATGCGTGTGGGTGTGGTCAGCATGTTATATCCAGAGCGATCGTGCGGTGTGGTCAGCATGTTATATCCAGAGCGTGCGTGCGGTGTGGTCAGCATGTTATATCCAGAGCGATGCGTGCGGTGTGGGTGTGGTCAGCATGTTATATCCAGAGCGATGCGTGCGGTGTGGGTGTGGTCAGCATGTTATATCCAGACGATGCGTGCGGTGTGGTCAGCATGTTATATCCAGAGCGTGCGTGCGGTGTGGTCAGCATGTTATATCCAGAGGCGATGCGTGCGGTGTGGTCAGCATGTTATATCCAGAGCGATGCGTGCGGTGTGGTCAGCATGTTATATCCAGAGCGTGCGTGCGGTGTGGTCAGCATGTTATATCCAGAGCGATCGTGCGTGTGGTCAGCATGTTATATCCAGAGCGATGCGTGCGGTGTGGGTGTGGTCAGCATGTTATATCCAGAGCGATGCGTGCGGTGTGGGTGTGGTCAGCATGTTATATCCAGAGCGATGCGTGCGGTGTGGTCAGCATGTTATATCCAGAGCGATCGTGCGGTGTGGGTGTGGTCAGCATGTTATATCCAGAGCGTGCGTGCGGTGTGGGTGTGGTCAGCATGTTATATCCAGAGCGATGCGTGCGGTGTGGTGGTCAGCATGTTATATCCAGAGCGTCTGCGTGTGGTGTGGTCAGCATGTTATATCCAGAGCGATGCGTGCGGTGTGGGTGTGGTCAGCATGTTATATCCAGAAGCGTGCGTGCGGTGTGGTGTGGTCAGCATGTTATATCCAGAAGCGATGCGTGCGGTGTGGGTGGTCAGCATGTTATATCCAGAGCGATGCGTGCGGGGTGTGGTCAGCTGTTATATCCAGAGCGTGCGTGCGGTGTGTGTGGTCAGCATGTTATATCCAGAGCGATCGTGCGGTGTGGTCAGCATGTTATATCCCAGAGCGATGCGTGCGGTGTGGTCAGCATGTTATATCCAGAGCGATGCGTGCGGTGTGAGGGTCAGCATGTTATATCCAGACGATCGTGCGGGGGTGTGGTCAGCATGTTATATCCAGAGCGATGCGTGCGGTGTGGTCAGCATGTTATATCCAGAGCGTGCGTGCGGTGTGGGTGTGGTCAGCATGTTATATCCAGAAGCGTGCGTGCGGTGTGGGTGTGGTCAGCATGTTATATCCAGAGCGTGCGTGCGGTGTGGTGTGGTCAGCATGTTATATCCAGAGCGTCGTGCGGTGTGTGGTCGCATGTTATATCCAGAAGCGTCGTGCGGTGTGGTGTGGTCAGCATGTTATATCCAGAGCGATGCGTGCGGTGTGGTGTGTCAGCATGTTATATCCAGAGCGTGCGTGCGGTGTGGTCAGCATGTTATATCCAGAAGCGATCGTGCGGTGTGGTCAGCATGTTATATCCAGAAGCGATCGTGCGGTGTGGGGTGGTCAGCATGTTATATCCAGAGCGATGCGTGCGGTGGTGTGGTCAGCATGTTATATCCAGAAGCGTGCGTGCGGTGGTGTGGTCAGCATGTTATATCCAGAGCGATGCGTGCGGTGTGGTCAGCATGTTATATCCAGAGCGATGCGTGCGGTGTGGGTTCAGCATGTTATATCCAGAGCGATGCGTGCGGTGTGGTCAGCATGTTATATCCAGAGCGATGCGTGCGGTGTGGTCAGCATGTTATATCCAGACGATCGTGCGGTGTGGTCAGCATGTTATATCCAGAGCGTGCGTGCGGTGTGGGTGTGGTCAGCATGTTATATCCGAGCGATGCGTGCGTGTGGGTGTGGTCAGCATGTTATATCCCAGAGCGATGCGTGCGGTGTGGTCAGCATGTTATATCCAGAGCGTCGTGTGGTGTGGTCAGCATGTTATATCCAGAGCGTCGTGCGGTGTGGGTGTCAGCATGTTATATCCAGAAGCGTCGTGCGGTGTGGTCAGCATGTTATATCCAGACGTGCGTGCGGTGTGGTCAGCATGTTATATCCAGAAGCGTCGTGCGGTGTGGGTCAGCATGTTATATCCAGAGCGATGCGTGCGGTGTGGTCAGCATGTTATATCCAGAGCGTCGTGCGGTGTGGGTGTGGTCAGCATGTTATATCCAGAGCGTGCGTGCGTGTGGTCAGCATGTTATATCCAGAGCGTGCGTGCGGTGTGGTCAGCATGTTATATCCAGAGCGTCGTGCGGTGTGGTGTGGTCAGCATGTTATATCAGAAGCGTGCGTGGGTGTGGGTGTGGTCAGCATGTTATATCCAGAGCGTCGTGCGGTGTGGTGTGGTCAGCATGTTATATCCAGAGCGATGCGTGCGGTGTGGTCAGCATGTTATATCCAGGAGCGTGCGTGCGGTGTGGTCAGCATGTTATATCCAGAGCGTGCGTGCGGTGTGGTCAGCATGTTATATCCAGAGCGTCGTGCGGTGTGGGTGTGGTCAGCATGTTATATCCAGAAGCGATGCGTGCGGTGTGGTCAGCATGTTATATCCAGAGCGATCGTGCGGTGTGGTCAGCATGTTATATCCAGAGCGATCGTGCGGTGTGGGTGTGGTCACATGTTATATCCAGAAGCGATGCGTGCGGTGTGGGTGTGGTCAGCATGTTATATCCAGAGCGATCGTGCGGTGTGTGGTCAGCATGTTATATCCAGAGCGATGCGTGCGGTGTGGGTGTGGTCAGCATGTTATATCCAGAGCGATGCGTGCGGTGTGGGTGTGGTCAGCATGTTATATCCAGAGCGATGCGTGCGGTGTGGTCAGCATGTTATATCCAGAGCGATGCGTGCGGTGTGGTCAGCATGTTATATCCAGAAGCGATCGTGCGGTGTGGTGTGGTCAGCATGTTATATCCAGAGCGTCGTGCGGTGTGGTCAGCATGTTATATCCAGAGCGATGCGTGCGGTGTGGTCACATGTTATATCCAGAAGCGTCGTGCGGTGTGGTCAGCATGTTATATCCAGAAGCGTGCGTGCGGTGTGTTGGTCAGCATGTTATATCCAGAAGCGATGCGTGCGGTGTGGTCAGCATGTTATATCCAGAGCGTGCGTGCGGTGGTGTGGTCAGCATGTTATATCCAGAGCGATGCGTGCGGTGTGGGTGTGGTCAGCATGTTATATCCAGAGCGATGCGTGCGGTGTGGTCAGCATGTTATTCCAGGCGTGCGTCGGTGTGGGTGGTCAGCATGTTATATCCAGAGCGTCGTGCGGTGTGGTCAGCATGTTATATCCCGAGCGTGCGTGCGGTGTGGTGTGGTCAGCATGTTATATCCAGAGCGATGCGTGCGGTGTGGGTGTGGTCAGCATGTTATATCCAGAGCGATGCGTGCGGTGTGGTCAGCATGTTATATCCAGAGCGTCGTGCGTGTGGTGTGGTCAGCATGTTTATCCAGAGGCGATGCGTGGGTGTGGGTGTGGTCAGCATGTTATATCCAGAGCGTGCGTGCGGTGTGGTCAGCATGTTATATCCAGAGCGATGCGTGCGGTGTGGGTGTGGTCAGCATGTTATATCCAGAGCGTGCTGCGTGCGGTGTGGTCAGCATGTTATATCCAGAGCGTCGTGCGGGGTGTGGTCAGCATGTTATATCCAGAAGCGTGCGTGCGTGGTGTGGTCAGCATGTTATATCCAGAGCGATGCGTGCGGTGTGGGTGTGGTCAGCATGTTATATCCAGAGCGATGCGTGCGGTGTGGGTGTGGTCAGCATGTTATATCCAGAGCGATGCGTGCGGTGTGGTCAGCATGTTATATCCAGAGCGATGTGTGCGGTGTGGGTGTGGTCAGCATGTTATATCCAGACGTGCGTGCGGTGTGGGTCAGCATGTTATATCCAGAGCGAAGCGTGCGGTGTGGTCAGCATGTTATATCCAGAGCGTTCGTGCGGTGTGGTCAGCATGTTATATCCCAGGCGTCGTGCGGTGTGGTCAGCATGTTATATCCAGAGCGATGCGTGCGGTGTGGTCAGCATGTTATATCCAGAGCGTGCGTGCGGTGTGGTCAGCATGTTATATCCAGAGCGATGCGTGCGGTGTGGTCAGCATGTTATATCCAGAGCGATGCGTGCGGTGTGGGTGTGGTCAGCATGTTATATCCAGAGCGATGCGTGCGGTGTGGGTGTGGTCAGCATGTTATATCCAGAGCGATGCGTGCGGTGTGGGTGTGGTCAGCATGTTATATCCAGAGCGTGCGTGCGGTGTGGTGTGGTCAGCATGTTATATCCAGAGCGATGCGTGCGGTGTGGTGTGGTCAGCATGTTATATCCAGAAGCGTGCGTGCGGTGTGGGTGTGGTCAGCATGTTATATCCAGAGCGATGCGTGCGGTGTGGGTGGTCAGCATGTTATATCCAGAGCGATGCGTGCGGTGTGGTCAGCATGTTATATCCAGAGCGATGCGTGCGGTGTGGGTGTGGTCAGCATGTTATATCCAGAGCGATGCGTGCGGTGTGGTGTGGTCAGCATGTTATATCCAGAGCGATGCGTGTGGGTGTGGTCAGCATGTTATATCCAGAGCGATCGTGCGGTGTGGTCACATGTTATATCCAGAGCGTCGTGCGGTGTGGTCACTGTTTTCCACGATGTGCGGTGTGGTCAGCATGTTATATCCAGGAGCGATGCGTGCGGTGTGGGTGGTCAGCATGTTATATCCAGAGCGTGCGTGCGGTGTGGGTGTGGTCAGCATGTTATATCCAGAGCGATGCGTGCGGTGTGGTCAGCATGTTATATCCAGAGCGTGCGTGCGGTGTGGGTGTGGTCAGCATGTTATATCCAGAGCGTGCGTGCGGTGTGGTCAGCATGTTATATCCAGAGCGATCGTGCGGTGTGGTGTGGTCAGCATGTTATATCCAGAAGCGATGCGTGCGGTGTGGTCAGCATGTTATATCCAGAAGCGTGCGTGCGGTGTGGTCAGCATGTTATATCCAGAGCGATGCGTGCGGTGTGGGTGTGGTCAGCATGTTATATCCAGAGCGATGCGTGCGGTGTGGGTGTGGTCAGCATGTTATATCCAGAGCGTGCGTGCGGTGTGGTCAGCATGTTATATCCAGGAGCGATACGTGCGGTGTGGGTGTGGTCAGCATGTTATATCCGGCGTGTGCGGTGTGGGTGTGGTCAGCATGTTATATCCAGAAGCGTGCTGCGTGTGGTGTGGTCAGCATGTTATATCCAGAAGCGATCGTGCGGTGGTCAGCATGTTATATCCAGAGCGTCGTGCGGTGTGGGTGTGGTCAGCATGTTATATCCAGAGCGTGCGTGCGGTGTTGTGGTCAGCATGTTATATCCAGAAGCGTGCGTGCGGTGTGGTCAGCATGTTATATCCAGACGTGCGTGCGGTGTGGGTGTGGTCAGCATGTTATATCCAGAGCGATGCGTGCGGTGTGGTGGTCAGCATGTTATATCCAGAGCGATGCGTGCGGTGTGGTCAGCATGTTATATCCAGAGCGATGTGCGGTGTGGTCAGCATGTTATATCCAGAGCGATGCGTGCGGTGTGGTCA
Source organism: Coregonus clupeaformis (assembly GCF_020615455.1). Taxonomy (NCBI): domain Eukaryota; kingdom Metazoa; phylum Chordata; class Actinopteri; order Salmoniformes; family Salmonidae; genus Coregonus; species Coregonus clupeaformis. Next base: position 7,914 of record NW_025535653.1, on the reverse strand, counting down.
GCATGTTATATCCAGAGCGATCGTGCGGTGTGGGTGTGGTCAGCATGTTATATCCAGAGCGATGCGTGCGGTGTGGTGTGGTCAGCATGTTATATCCAGAGCGATCGTGCGGTGTGTGTGGTCAGCATGTTATATCCAGAGCGATGCGTGCGGTGTGGGTGTGGTCAGCATGTTATATCCAGAGCGATGCGTGCGGTGTGGTGTGGTCAGCATGTTATATCCAGAGCGATCGTGCGGTGGGTGTGGTCAGCATGTTATATCCAGAAGCGTCGTGCGGTGTGGGTGGTCAGCATGTTATATCCAGAGCGATCGTGCGGTGTGGGGGTCAGCATGTTATATCCAGAGCGTCGTGCGGTGTGGTCAGCATGTTATATCCAGAGCGATGCGTCGCGGTGTGGTCAGCATGTTATATCCCGAGCGTGCGTGCGGTGTGGGTGGTCAGCATGTTATATCCAGAGCGATGCGTGCGGTGTGTCAGCATGTTATATCCAGAGCGTCGTGCGGTGTGGTGGTCAGCATGTTATATCCAGAGCGATGCGTGCGGTGTGGGTGTGGTCAGCATGTTATATCCAGAAGCGATGCGTGCGGTGTGTGTGGTCAGCATGTTATATCCAGAAGCGATGCGTGCGGGTGTGGTGTGGTCAGCATGTTATATCCAGAGCGTGCGTGCGGTGTGGTCAGCATGTTATATCCAGAGCGTGCGTGCGGTGTGGTGTGGTCAGCATGTTATATCCAGAGCGATGCGTGCGGTGTGGTGTGGTCAGCATGTTATATCCAGACGATCGTGCGGTGTGGTCAGCATGTTATATCCAGAAGCGATGCGTGCGGTGTGGTCAGCATGTTATATCCAGAAGCGTCGCGTGCGGTGTGGGTGTGGTCAGCATGTTATATCCAGAGCGTCGTGCGGTGTGGGTGTGGTCAGCATGTTATATCCAGAGCGATGCGTGCGGTGTGGTCAGCATGTTATATCCAGAAGCGTGCGTGCGGTGTGGTCAGCATGTTATATCCAGAAGCGTGCGTGCGGTGTTTGGTCAGCATGTTATATCCAGAGCGATGCGTGCGGTGTGGTGTGGTCAGCATGTTATATCCAGAAGCGTGCGTGCGGTGTGGTCAGCATGTTATATCCAGAAGCGTGTGCGGTGTGGTCAGCATGTTATATCCAGAGCGATGCGTGCGGTGTGGGTCAGCATGTTATATCCAGACGATGCGTGCGGTGTGGGTGTGGTCAGCATGTTATATCCAGAGCGATCGTGCGGTGTGGTCAGCATGTTATATCCAGAGCGTGCGTGCCGGTGTGGTCAGCATGTTATATCCAGAGCGATGCGTGCGGTGTGGTGGTCAGCATGTTATATCCAGAGCGATGCGTGCGGTGTGGGTGTGGTCAGCATGTTATATCCAGAGCGATGCGTGCGGTGTGGTCAGCATGTTATATCCAGAGCGATGCGTGCGTGTGGGTGTGGTCAGCATGTTATATCCAGAGCGATGCGTGCGGTGTGGGTGTGGTCAGCATGTTATATCCAGAGCGATGCGTGCGGTGTGGTCAGCATGTTATATCCAGAAGCGATGCGTGCGGTGTGGTCAGCATGTTATATCCAGAGCGTGCGTGCGGTGTGGGTGTGGTCAGCATGTTATATCCAGAGCGATGCGTGCGGTGTGGGTGTGGTCAGCATGTTATATCCAGAGCGTCGTGCGGTGTGGTCAGCATGTTATATCCAGAGCGATGCGTGCGGTGTGGTCAGCATGTTATATCCGAGCGTCGTGCGGTGTGGTCAGCATGTTATATCCAGAGCGTGCGTGCGGTGTGGGTGTGGTCAGCATGTTATATCCAGAGCGTGCGTGCGGTGTGGTCAGCATGTTATATCCAGAGCGTCGTGCGGTGTGGTCAGCATGTTATATCCAGAAGCGTCGTGCGGTGTGGGTGTGGTCAGCATGTTATATCCAGAGCGTGCGTGCGGTGTGGTCAGCATGTTATATCCAGAGCGTCGTGCGGTGTGGTCAGCATGTTATATCCCGTGCGTGCGGTGTTGGTCAGCATGTTATATCCAGAGCGATGCGTGCGGTGTGGTCAGCATGTTATATCCAGAGCGATGCGTGCGGTGTGGGTGTGGTCAGCATGTTATATCCAGAGCGATGCGTGCGGTGTGGGGTCAGCATGTTATATCCAGAGCGATGCGTGCGGTGTGGTCAGCATGTTATATCCAGAGCGTGCGTGCGGTGTGGTCAGCATGTTATATCCAGAAGCGATGCGTGCGGTGTGGTCAGCATGTTATATCCAGAGCGTCGTGCGGTGTGGTGTGGTCAGCATGTTATATCCAGAAGCGTCGTGCGTGGGTGTGGTCAGCATGTTATATCCAGAGCGTCGTGCGGTGTGGGTGTGGTCAGCATGTTATATCCAGAGCGATGCGTGCGGTGTGTGTGGTCAGCATGTTATATCCAGAAGCGATGCGTGCGTGTGGGTGTGGTCAGCATGTTATATCCAGAGCGTGCGTGCGGTGTGGGTCAGCATGTTATATCCCAGAGCGATGCGTGCGGTGTGGTCAGCATGTTATATCCAGAGCGATGCGTGCGGTGTGGGTGTGGTCAGCATGTTATATCCAGAGCGTCGTCGTGTGGGTGGTCAGCATGTTATATCCAGACGTGCTGCGGTGTGGTCAGCATGTTATATCCAGACGTGCGTGCGGTGTGGTGTGGTCAGCATGTTATATCCAGAGCGTGCGTGCGGTGTGGGTGTGGTCAGCATGTTATATCCAGAGGCGTGCGTGCGGTGTGGTCAGCATGTTATATCCAGAGCGATGCGTGCGGTGTGGTCAGCATGTTATATCCAGAAGCGATCGTGCGGTGTGGGTGTGGTCAGCATGTTATATCCAGAGCGATGCGTGCGGTGTGGGTGTGGTCAGCATGTTATATCCAGAACGTCGTGCGGTGTGGTGTGGTCAGCATGTTATATCCAGAAGCGATGCGTGCGGTGTGGTCAGCATGTTATATCCAGAAGCGATGCGTGCGGTGTGGTCAGCATGTTATATCCAGAAGCGATGCGTGCGGTGTGGTCAGCATGTTATATCCAGAGCGATGCGTGCGGTGTGGGTGTGGTCAGCATGTTATATCCAGAGCGTGCGTGCGGTGTGGTCAGCATGTTATATCCAGAAGCGTCGTGCGGTGTGTGTGTGGTCGCATGTTATATCCAGAGCGTGCGTGCGGTGTGGTCAGCATGTTATATCCAGAGCGATGCGTGCGGTGTGGTCAGCATGTTATATCCAGAGCGATCGTGCGGTGTGGGTGTGGTCAGCATGTTATATCCAGAGCGTTCGGTGTGGGTGTGGTCAGCATGTTATATCCGACGATGCGTGCGGTGTGGTCAGCATGTTATATCCAGACGATGCGTGCGGTGTGGGTGGTCAGCATGTTATATCCAGAGCGATACGTGCGGTGTGGGTGGTCAGCATGTTATATCCAGACGATGCGTGGTGGGTGTGGTCAGCATGTTATATCCAGAGCGTCGTGCGGTGTGTGGTCAGCATGTTATATCCCAGAGCGTGCGTCGCGGTGTGCGTCAGCATGTTATATCCAGAGCGATGCGTGCGGTGTGGTCAGCATGTTATATCCAGAGCGTGCGTGTGGGTGTGGTCAGCATGTTATATCCAGAGGATCGTGCGTGTGGTCAGCATGTTATATCCGAGCGTGCGTGCGGTGTGGGTGTGGTCAGCATGTTATATCCAGAGCGTTGCGTGCGGTGTGGGTGTGGTCAGCATGTTATATCCAGAGCGATGCGTGCGGTGTGGTGTGGTCAGCATGTTATATCCAGAGGTCGTGCGGTGTGGTCAATGTTATATCCAGAAGCGTGCGTGCGGTGTGGTCAGCATGTTATATCCAGAAGCGATCGTGCGGTGTGGGTGTGGTCAGCATGTTATATCCAGAAGCGTCTGCGGTGTTGTGGTCGCATGTTATATCCAGAGCGTGCGTGCGGTGTGGGTGTGGTCAGCATGTTATATCCAGAGGATGCGTGCGGTGTGGTGTGGTCGCATGTTATATCCAGAGCGTGCGTGCGGTGTGGTGGCATGTTATATCCAGACGATGCGTGCGGTGTGGGTGTGGTCAGCATGTTATATCCAGAGCGATGCGTGCGGTGTGGTGTGGTCAGCATGTTATATCCAGACGTGCGTCGGTGTGGGTGTGGTCGCATGTTATATCCAGAGCGATGCGTGCGGTGTGGGTGTGGTCAGCATGTTATATCCAGCTCGGTGTGGTGGTCAGCATGTTATATCCAGAGCGTGCGTGCGGTGTGTGGTCAGCATGTTATATCCAGAGCGTGCGTACGGTGTGGGTGTGGTCAGCATGTTATATCCAGAGCGATGCGTGCGGTGTGGGTGGTCGCATGTTATATCCAGACGTGCGTGCGGTGTGGTGTGGTCGTGTTATATCCAGAGCGTCGTGCGGTGTGGTCAGCATGTTATATCCAGAGCGATCGTGCGGTGTGGGTGTGGTCAGCATGTTATATCCAGAGCGATGCGTGCGGTGTTGGTCAGCATGTTATATCCAGAGCGATCGTGCGGTGTGGTCAGCATGTTATATCCAGAGCGATGCGTGCGGTGTGGTCAGCATGTTATATCCAGAGCGATGCGTGCGGTGTGGTCAGCATGTCAGGATAACATTAGATATATACACAGTATGTTATGAACTGGACGGGGCTAGCAAGCTGTTTTCAAAACATTGGACCAACTTGAGCAATGAGATCTCCGCTTGCTAGATAGCATAGCCAACCAAATATACACCTTAGCAAACAATCATTTTGTCAACTAATGTTACATTCAACCTAACATGACAAGTACATAGACCTATTTCTCTGTAAACAACGTTAGATCCAGTCTGTCTATGATTATCCAGATGGCTCTGATGCTAGCTAGCTAACCAGTCAAGTCTATGGAAGAGGCTAGCTAGCTAACCAGTCAAGTCTATGGAAGAGGCTAGCTAGCTAACCAGTCAAATCTATGGGAAGAGGCTGAGACAGCTAGCTAACCAGTCAAGTCTATGGAAGAGGCTAGCTAGCTAACCAGTCAAGTCTATGGAAGAGGCTGGCTAGCTAGCGTCAGCTTTGTAGTGGTTATACTATGTTGAAACACTTGTTTTCAAATGTTCTTACGTTTTCTCACAAGCGCATTGCTGTAGCTTTTAAATCCTCTGAATGTTTTAGTAAGTTGAACAAATTTAAACCATATTTCGAATCTCCTCCCTGTCGGCAATGCCTGAAATGCTCGACCGCTCCCTGATATAGGGCTTGGGGGGCGTTCCAGCGTGGAATGTGCATTGGGGTATTAGACTGGTTTGGATTTCTCCTTTACCAAAATAGCTGAGTTATCATAAACATTCTGGAACTGTGAGGGTCTATGACACTCAGGCACAGCTTGGGGAGATACCCCCCCCCCACCCTTAGGTGAGACTAAACGGGTCTGGGACGTGGGGGCTAGTGGTGTGCATCGTCGATTGGTCGTGGGGGAGGGTTGGTGCATTGTGATTGGTTCTTACTTGTTGTGTGGGAGGCGGGAACAGAGAGCTCCTCAGGTCCTCTGTGAAGAACCCCCGATATACATCACAACTTTAGAACACACAGGATCATGACATCACAACTGTAAACACACAGATCTCAGCATCCCAACTGTAACACACGATTCTACTCTAGAGCAGAGCAGCGCCCCTGCTGCCACTGGAGACCTGCAGGGACTGGGCCAGCCGGTCAGGCGAGCTGGTGTGTGTGTGTGTATCGTGTGGTGATTGCTCCTCCAGAAGGGGAGGTCAAATCGAGGAGTCTGGTCGGCTGCTGCCTAGCCCCCCCTTCTCTCTCAGACGCCGGAGGAGCAGCAACACCTGGACAGATAAGGGTTGGAGTTCACTAACCTCTGACCTCTAAACATGACCTAACCACTACCCATGACTCTTGGGAGGAATTAACCTCTAAACACTGATTAACCCTACATGTTCGCTTTGGGTGTGTTCCATGGGTTTTCCATGTGCTTCCCATGGTGTGTCTTTGGTTCCTAATTGTTCCTGGGTTGTTCCTGGGGGTTGGTTCATGGGGGTGTGGTTCCATGGGAGTGCGTTTGTTTGCTTTATTGTCCACTGGCGATAGTTTTTTTTCACTGCAGTTTTTGTTTATTTCCACTGCAGTTTTTTTTTTGTCCACTGGCAGTTAGTGTATTTATTGTCCACTGCCAGTTGTTTTTATTGTCCACCTGGCAGTTAGTGTTGTTTTTGTCCACTGGCAGTTAGTGTTGTTTATTGTCCATCCGTTTTTGTTTTTGTCCACTGCCAGTTAGTGTTGTTTATTGTCCACTGCCAGTTAGTGTTGTTTATTCTCCACTGCAGTTAGTTTGTTTATTGTCCACTGGCGTTATTTTTTATTGTCCACTGGATTTTGTTTTTGTTCTGTTAGTTTGTTTTATTTCCACTGTCAGTTATTTTTTATTGTCCACTGCCGTTAGTATTGTTTATTTCCCTGCGTTATTGTTTTTCTGTTATGTTTATTGTCCATGCTTTTTTTTTTTCATCCAGTTAGTTTTTTATTGTCCACTGCAGTTAGTGTTGTTTATTGTCCACTGCCAGTTAGTGTTGTTTATTGTCCACTGCCAGTTAGTTTGTTTTTTTGTGTTTTTATTTCTGAGTTAGTTTTTTTACTTTTTTTTCTCCGTTGTGTTGTTTATTTCCACTGCCAGTTAGTGTTGTTTATTGTCCACTGCAGTTATTTTTTATTTCCTGCCAGTTGTATTTTTTTTCCACTCCATTAGTTTATTTATTTCCACTAGTTGAGTTTTTTTTCTTTACTTATTGTCCACTGGCAGTTGGTGTTGTTTATTGTCCACTGCCAGTTAGTGTTGTTTATTTCCTCTTTCTGGCGTTTTTTTTTTGTCCACTGATTTGTTGTTTTTTCCTGCCATTAGTGTTCTTTGTCCCTCTTGATCCTAATACATATAATTCATTTTCCAATTAATTTGATTTTCACCTCAATCTTTGGTCAATTCTCAAGTCAAGCCATCAGTAGACGGTATGCAGTCAGTTGCTGCTGGCTGTGCTCAGGACTGATTTCTGAAACATGTCTCACAAGTTCTTCATCAGCAAGCTGTCACACTATTAAAATAAAACACAAGCTTCTACAAGCCAATTTATCAGTGCCCCCAAATCACTGTCACTATATTCCCTCTCTGTCAATGCTGTATAATCTTTTGCAGGCACATTCGGTTTCCCTCTCTGTCAATGAAGCTACTACTTAGTTCCCTCTCTGTCAATGAAGCTAGCTAGGAAATAGCAGGCACAGTGAGCAGGCAAGGTCACGTTATCTTAAATCAGATTATTAAGTCACTGGCGGTGGTGCCGTTTGTGCTTCAGGGCCTTTGTTTTTACATCTTTCACAATCTATTACCGAGTGTGCATCTGTCTGCATTTTTCTTGATTTCTGTGCTTATGATTGTCTGTCTGGCAAGTGTTTCATAGGTTCTGCTGCTATGATGGTCTGTCTGGCAGGGTGTTTCATCAAGTTCTCTGCTATGATGATCTATCTGCATGTTTCATAGGTTCTGCTGCTATATTCTGTCTGTGCAGTGTTTCATAGTTCTGCTGCTAGTGATGTTGTCTGGCTGAGTGTTTCATATTCTGCTCTATTATGTCTGTCTGGTGAGTGTTTCTGCAAGTTCTGCTGCTATGATTATCTGTCTGGCAGTGTTTCATAGAGTTCTGCTGCTATGATGGTCTGTCTATCAGTATTTCATAGGTTCTGCTGCTATGATGATCTATCTGCAGTGTTTCATGGTTTCTACTTATGATGTCTTCTTTTTCTTCTGTCTATATTCTTCTGGCAGTGTTTCATAGGTTCTGCTGCTATGATGAGTCTGTCTGGCAGTGTTTCTCTATAGGTTCTGCTGCTATATG